>NC_092208.1:80773964-80826061 GCF_043381705.1 Parasteatoda tepidariorum
AATTAATATATATATATATATATTTATATATTTATAAATTAATTATTACAAGTTGATGAAGTAATTGCATAGTCTACAACGGCGTGAGAACGATGCTTGAAAAAAAGTATGAAGATACCAGGTGCGCTTTTGATGTCTGCCGAAGCAACGTCTATTCATGTTACAACATTCTCTGCTTGCCGTGGATTTTCACTTATTTAACGTGGTTTACAACTTTCTGTTACATGTCAAGATGTCCCTCTCGTGATACATTTCATCACTTCTTGGAATTTACCAGTTATATTTTGCAATTCCTTGCATGTATTTTTGATGTTTAATACCTGTAGACTTAACAGCTACCGTAAAAACTATAATTATTGGTCAGAAAATAACATGTCAACGATGGTAGGATAATAAAAATATAATTATTGGTCTGAAAATAACATGAAAGTGAAGCTAATAAAAGCAATGCATTTATAGCATCGAAATTTAAAAAGTTCAAGATACGTTTGAAATAATAAAAAAGAGAAAAGTATTTTATGCAAAATGGGCAGCTTTTGATCTCTTAAAGGGATTCAAACTAAAATTAAAACCTCGCTAAACATGCAATAATTTTATTGTAGATTTCCTTTTTTGCATTTTTATAAATTAAGTGGCGTTCTTTCGATATCTTTATGTTCAGTAATAATTTGAACCTTATTTTCGTTCTTCTTAGCTATTTCCCTGATTTCTTGTCTCATTATAATTCATACAACTTATAACTAGTTAGTTATAAATTTTAAATTCCGTAAAGAAAGCTAATTAGCTTAACGTTCTGTACATGGGTTTGGAGATTATGTTTAATAAGCTATTACTTTCATTTTTCATCCTCCTGCGGGAACCAAATAACATCGTTTGAGTAGTACATATTAATAAGCTTTAAGAAATGCATATATGGATTGGTTTATTAGAAAGGACAAAATTTATTTTATAAAATTTTCATCTGACAGAAGTTTTAAAACTTCTCTCTAAAAGCTGCTCAGTTGAACTACTACTTCAATTAATTTGTTGTTCGCAGCTTTCTGATATTTAATACCTCATTAGGCGTAAAACATTAAATGGAATAGTTTTGCATAAATTTTTTATTAAAAAGATGAAAAATAATTGCCATTCATTTTTTTAATTGTTTTTTTACGAGGCAGATTTAAATTATCCAATTTCAGTTATGCTATTTTCAAGTTAGAGGTGTTGCGAGTTATATTAACTATTTTTTAAAAAAATGCATAAAATTTCCTAATACGAAAATTAATTTTGCAGTTTTGATTTTTTAAAGGGTACTTAAGCGTTTAGTTGTGTTACAGACATTAATTGTTTTTACTGGTTATGTGTTTTGGACAGAACGAAGAAAAAAATGCAGTATTCTGACTGTCTAATTATGTGCTTCACTTTTTATAATTAATTATTACATAACTTTGATTTACTACTTATGTGTTTTGTGTTTATAAGTAATAACAAATACTTACCTGTCCCGCAGTGGACTGATCGTAAATACACGGTTCCCAGTAGAATACCGAAGTCAAGCATCACTGGATGCGGTCAGTGTGCGGGTGGGTGACCACTTGGATCAGTCTGCGTAGGGACCGAGGGTGTGCGGTATCGGTCCTTGTTAAACTGTTCTACCGTAAAGTGCTCGACTTCGCGCGCAGGTCGTCGGGCTACCGAAGCGGGGGTACCATCCCCTCCGCAAGGATCAAAATTGTGATGGCATATCTTCGGATCATCCTCAAGGATGTTTCCCAGACCGTCACCAATAGCCCATTGTGCAGCTCTAGAGCGACGTAAATAAAGTACCAACCTATCGAAATACTTAACTATCAAGCTTTTGTCTACTATTGATCTCTTTTGTTTTTGCAATATAATAAACACTTAACTATTGAGTTTATATCCAATATCTACGAGTTGTGACTTATTATTAGTCAACTATAAAGATTTTACCTACTGGTAACGGGATTGATTTTATACGAAACAAACACTTAACTATTTAGTTATTATCTCCTTCTTATGATTTTTGACTTTATATTTTAAAAACACTTGATTAATTAATTTTATTAACTATTTATTTGTTATTATTTTATAAATAGTCAACACATAATTATAACCAAATTATTTTCTGTTTTGAATTTTTCAAAGAACAGGCACTGGACTCAAATGATTTAACTTATTAATTATTTGTGTGGTTCGTAAGAAGTTACACTTAACTATAGAGTTTCAATCTGTAAGTTATGCACTAGCACTTAACTTTATAAATTTGACCCAGTAGCCATGTGTTTTGATTTAACCATTGCAATTTATGACAACTATTTTAAAGTAGTATGAAATACAACTATTTTTAAAAATAGAAAAAGTAAATATAAGGAATCTGAAGCATCTCATTATTTAAGAAACATTTTCCCACAAAACTCTTAAAAGAAGTTTTTGTT
Organism: Parasteatoda tepidariorum; assembly: GCF_043381705.1. Classification (NCBI taxonomy): domain Eukaryota; kingdom Metazoa; phylum Arthropoda; class Arachnida; order Araneae; family Theridiidae; genus Parasteatoda; species Parasteatoda tepidariorum. Next base: position 80,776,403 of record NC_092208.1, read on the forward strand.
TTTTTGAAATAACTAAATTAAATTTTGAATAGAATATTTAGTATTGTTGTTTTTCCAGCAAATATCAAGAAAAAACCTTCTATTTCCTACAAAAGAATTCTGTTTTTATTATTTCCTATCGCATTTTGTGTTGTTTTTTTTTCAAATTTTATGTGCGTTCTGAATTAATTTATACTAGAAGGGAATACTGAATTAATTTATACTATTAATTTATACTATTGATCTTTAGTGCTAAGGAGCTTAATTTTATTAAAACGAAACAAATAAAATATATATTAACAAAAAAATTATTATTTCATCATAAATAGGATCAAATAATATATTTTTTGTAGTTTTATGTAAGTATTTAGTATTTTTTTAAAAATTTAATTTGAACAAGAATGTTTGAATAGGATGTTTTTGCTTCTGGAAAGTTATTTGATATTTATTTTAATAAACGAAAAAAGATTTTGAAGAATTTAATGAGTATTAGCAAAAGTTATTAATTTTTAGAAAACGTTTTTTTTCTCATGAAAATGTAATTGGAGAACAATTGAATAATAATAAAATACTAATTAAAAAACTTAATTTAATAAATCCTAATTTTTTTGCAGAAATCGCCTAAAGACGCCAATTAAATATTATATAAACTTATTTTAGTTTTTAAAATGTGTTATGTTGTTAGATTGTTATTGATTTTTGTCATAAAATAAAATAAGATGTTTAACTGATTTATACTATGATTTTTTTTTTAGAAATATGCTTAAGAAATCTCAAGTTTTTTTGTCACGCGTCCTTTTATTCCGATCAAACAGATGATTTTTTTAATAAAATGATTTGAGATTAAATGAGAACACGCATTTTCAAATTGGTAAAACTGAAACTCTAACGAATTAATTCGATAAACGCGTCGCATTTATTGCTTGGAGTTTTATTTGTAGTTTATTGCATATAGTTTGACTTGCGGTTTATAGCATAGAGTTCAGCTTGCATAGAGTTATAGCATATTGCTTGATTTGTAGTTCATTGTATATAGTCTGATCAGCGGATTATTGCATAAAGTTTGACTTGCAGTTTGTTTCATAGATTTTTATTTATTTGCGGTTTATTGCATAGAGCTCAGCTTTCGTTCTTTTGCATATAGTTTGAATTTCAGTTCATAGCATAGAGTTTGATTCACGGTTTATTGCAAAGAGTTTTTGACTTGCGGTTTATTGCATAGAGTTAAGCGTGCGGCTAATTGCATGCAGTTTAACTTACCGTTTATTGCATAGAATTCAGGTTGCAATATATTACATAGTGCTTGATTTGCGGCTTATTGCATATAGTTTGACTTGCGGTTTATTTCATAGAGTTTGGTTTATTTTCGGTTTATTTCATAAACTTCAGCCTGTGGTTTATTGCTTAGAATTTTATTGGTGGTTTTTTGCATATAGTTTGAATTTCAGTTTATAGCCTAGAGTTTATAGCATAGAGTTTATTTCGAAGTTTATTGCATGCAGTTTGACTTAAGATTTATTGCTTAGTGCTTGATTTGCAGTTTATTGCATAGAGTTAGGTTTGCGATTTATTGCATTGAGTTTGATTTTGAGGTAATTCGCATTTTATTGAAAGAATAGCTTTCCTTTATAGAAATAAAGCTTAGCCTAATCTTATTCTCAACTTATTTTCATAGACAAAAATGTCAGAGTATTGTATTTCTTGATAAATCGAAAGGAATGATGCATATTTTATACCATTTCTCTTTTTATCAATTCAATGAAAATTGTTTTTGTGAAGAGACATATTGAAAAATGACAGATTTCTGCTTTATACTTTATTCATCGGCACTCGAGATGAATATCTAAAATGGCTTTTAGAAAAATTAGTTTACGTTGCAAAAATAGCATCTATATCCTAACATCACATACATCGATTTTGTATGAGAAATAGTGAAGCTTTATAAAGTGAAAAGACGTCAACAGTTTTTTAAAGTTTTAAATATATAAATCATTTCTATTTGTGCTGACGTTGTGGTGCGATAACATGCTGTTTCATTGCTTTTATGCTTACATACTATGCATGCATAATAAAATGCATTTTTTATTTAAATTTTAAATGAAGCTCTTTGCTAAATGACAATGTATATTGTAATTCCCTCTTGTCCACTATGAGTGATATTTATCCTGATAAAGCCGATAAATTGAACCTATAAATGAAATGGAAGTCAAAAATTTGACCATTTTATTACTAGTTAGAGCGCGATTATTTTTTAATTGAAACTCGGTGATGGCTGACAATATAAGCTTCAATAATTTGTTTGATTGTTAAAAGTGAAGTTTATTATTTATTTATCGTCAAATAGTTCTTCAACGAGGAATTTTTATCAAAACATATTTTTAATTCTTTTTTCCTTATTTTGTAGAAAATTCAATGAAAAAAAGAGAAAAAAATTATATTAAGCATTTTAATAATTTATGTTTATGAAATATAACATTAAACAGCTGTGTTTTCTTCTGCGTTAAAGGTAAACTTTTCCAAACAAAGCGCACTTTCAAACAATGATTTTCTAAATTTGTACTTATTTGGATCTAGGAGAAACAGTTATGAATCATTGAAATTTCTTTAATTTATAAAATTAATTACTGATTTATTTTGAATATGAATGAAAAAAAATCTTCAATTCAATTTTATGGATTCTGTATTTAACACAAATATAATACTTATAATGTAAAAGATTTTTTTAAGTAACTATTAGACTGTTTTCTATAGTTAAAAAAATATCAATACACATTTTTGCCTGTAATTAGAGTGTTAGAAAAAGTATATAAAAGGGATGAACGGTATTGCATCTGCATCAAAGGGATAGAATCAATTGTTAAGTAAAATTTCATCTAATTTCCAACTAGCTAGAGCTCTAAAATTTCAACAAGAATTCTGTACTAGAGTGAAAGGATGATTTCTGGCTACTTCTAGCAAATTATAATTCGATTAAAGGAAATGTCAAGCAAAATTTCGATTAATCTTTATTTAGCCAAGGAGATGAAATCTAAATTAGTGGAGTTTTATGCCTTATGGGAATGAAATCTTCTACTCTGGAATGCTACAAGTAAAAATTATTATCAATAAAAATTTCCCACCAGCTGGAATGCTCAAAATTTAGCTGAAACCATGGGCTTGGTGACAGAGAACAAGCTTAACTACATCATTTGAAATCTGTAAGAATGCTCGATTCGGGCTTAACTTGAAATAAAGTAATTATTCACGTAATTTTTATCAGCAAGTTCTTGCCAAAAAAATTCAGTTTTTGCGTGAATAAAACTTAGAGTCTATCCACTAATTTTAGAAATACTTATTATTCATTAGAAAATACTTTGAATTTATTCACTTCAAAATTGGAAAAAAATATAGTTTTGATCTTGACGTTAGACTATAACACAATTTTTGTCAGCTAGCTCCTGCAAGAAAAATTTAGTTATTGCGTGAATAAAACTTTTGGTCTATCCACTACTTTTTGAAATACTTATTATTCATTATAAAATACTTTGAATCTATTCACATCAAAATTGAAAAAGAATATTATATTTTTGGTCTTGACGTTAGACTTTAACACAATTTTTGTCAGCTAGCTCTTGGCAGAAAAATTTAATTTTTGCGAGTATAAAACTTTTAGTCTATCCACTACTTTTTGAAATAATTATTATTCATTATGAAATACTTTGAATCCATTGACTTCAAAATTGGAAATTTTTTTTATATTTTTGGTCTTGATGTTAGACTATAACACAATTTTTGTCAGCTAGCTCTTGCAAGAAAAATTTAGCTTTTGCGTGAATAAAACTTTTAGTCTATTCATTACTTTTTGAAATACTTATTATTCATTATAAAATACTTTGAATCTATTCACTTCAAAATTAGAAAAAAAATATTATATATTTGGTCTTGACGCTAGACTATAACACAATGTTTGTCAGCTAGCTCTTGCAAGAAAAATTTAGCTTTTGCGTGAATAAAACTTTTAGTCTATCCACTACTTTTTGAAATACTTATTATTCATTATAAAATACTTTGAATCTATTCACATCAAAAATTGGAAAAAAATATTTTATTTTTGGTCTTGACGTTAGACTATAACACAATTTTTTTCAGCTAGCTATTGCAAGAAAAATTTAATTTTTGCGTGTATAAAACTTTTAGTCTATCCACTACTTTTTGAAATACTTTTTATTCAATATAAAATACTTTGAATCTATTCACTTCAAAATTGGAATTTTTTTTTAATATTTTTGGTCTTGATGTTAGACTATAACACAATTTTTGTCAGCTAGCTCTTGCAAGAAAAATTTAGTTTTTGCGTGAATAAAACTTTTAGTCTGTCCACTACTTTTTGAAATACTTATTATTCATTATAAAATACTTTGAATCTATTCACTTCAAATTTAGAAAAAAATATTATATATTTGGTCTTGACGTTAGACTATATAACACAATTTTTGTCATCTAGCTCTTGCCAGAAAAATTTAATTTTTATGTGAATAATACTTAGAATCTATCCACTACTTTATGAAATACTTATTATTCATTATAAAATTCTTTGAATCTCTTCACTTGAAGACGAAACTATTTTTAAAAAATAATATTTAAAATCAGTATCTCATTATATCTGCCTTTTCAGAGTTCCAAGATAAATAGCAGTCCTATTAATTTGATATTTCAGAAGCTTTGAATATTTAAGTAATTTTGAAGTTCTAAAATATTCAAACGAAATAAAAATTTCTATTCAAAAAAGAATTCTTTATCCTACCTACTCAAATTGAGTCAACGAAACAAAAAGGTGCCACGTTCAAAGTCGTGTTCAATAAAATTAAGATTTATGATCATCTTAAATATTACCTGCACACAGTCTATAAGTTTTCAAAGAACGTGACTTGGAAAGGTTATTCCTACATATTTAAATAGTATTTCAAGTTTAAACATGTTTGCGTGTAACTTGTGGTGATGGTTATAGAACTAAAATGTTTATAAAGGTTCTCGAGGTTTTCTCTGTTTTGAGACTGCGTTATCAGATGGAGATCACCTTCATGTATATTTATAGATATTTAGTAAGAATTTACCAATATTTTACTTTTGCTTTTATTTCTATAGTAAGAGGAAGTTTCAATTAATTCTAATAAATTCACTTCTTAATTTATTTTTTTAATACAATTAATTTAGGTGTGTGTTCATAGTTTAGTTTGTGATTCTATAGGGATGAAATTTAAAATAAATAACTTTGCCCGATTACCGTTGCAAACTTTATTTCAAAACTTGTTTTTGCTTTAATTTTAATTAAATTTTTGATTGCTGTCAAAAGTTGTTAAAAATTTTTCTCCAAGGAGCAATAAGGCAAAATTATTTCATTCATTTGCTTTAAACTGTAAAAAAAATCCTGTAAAATTTTAATCGAAAAATTAAATCGTTGGTTGTGCAAAACCGTAAAAGTTACAAAGTACGATTTTTTACTATACAAGAACATGTTTCTTCCTTAAAAATTACGAAGAAAATATGTAATCAGATTGGTTTTTTACAGTATGAAACAAGTTTCTGCGATAAAAATTAATCTGCTGTCTCAAAAGATATTTTCCATATGGAAAAAAGTTTTCTCTTAATACGTAATGAAGTAAATCTGTATTCGCACCAAGATGTGAATATTTAAGTTGGCAGATTTTGTATCGGTTAGTCATAACTGGGATTCGATGGGAGGCACGTCTTCTGCTCCTCGAGTCACTGCAACTCACGAGATTTATTATGAATTATTAGAAATTATTTCATTTAATTGTTTTACATTGTAAAGAAATCCCATAAAATTTAAGTTCTTAAACCGGAAGATGGGTTGATTGCATACCTGGCAGTACTTTTACTTTCGTTACTTGTACCGCCGGTACAAGTAAAAAGTACGTACCTTTACTTGTACTTCGTTACTTTTTTAATTTAGTACTTTTACTTGTACTTTCGTTACTTTTTTAGGGAAAAAGTAAAAGTATTTGTAACGGAAATATCGAATGAAATCGTTACTTTTTTTTAAAACTCGGTGAGCTTTCTTAAAAAAATTTTTTTTAAATTTTTTTAAAAAAAAGCTTTGAATGCAATATATATGTATTCACAGCTAACTTAATGTTTAAATACTTTCTGTTTCAACTTATACTACACGTTCAATTATTTTTTACTAGCTCAAAGATCACAAAGCTATCTGAAACCCCGTGTTTGCTTTGTTTTTGTTTGTGTTTTTAAAACGCGTTTCTAAAGAGTAAAACAATTTTAATTCAATGGTAATTTAATTAAATAAAAATAATAAACTAAAACTTAAAGTCAATAGATAAAATTTCTTTTTCGTGCAAATCCATAAAAATTTTGATATTGAAATTATATTTGATTTTAAAATTATATTATACGATTATATTATAAAATTATATTATAATATTCTTCCGAATTTAAAAATAAATTAATATCCATAACTTTCAAAATTAAAAATAATTAAATAAATAACAACAATTTTGCAAAAACATTAAAGAACATAAGAATATTATTCAATAAAATTTTAAGTTACTTTGAATTTCCGATTTCTTAAAAATGTACTTTTAAATCGTTACTTTTTCTGTTTAGTACTTGTACTTTTACTTGTACTTTTTACTCGTTACTTTTTAAAATAAGAACTTTTTACTTTTTACTCGTTACTTTTTTTAAAAATACTTGTACTTTTACTCGTTACTTTGTAAAAGTAACGTTGCCATATATGGTTGATTGGCAATTTTCGAAGTACATTTATTTTTCTCAGTACAGCATGTGAAATATTTTTCAACGAAATATTTTTGTAAGCTAGTACTTTAAGTGTTTTGTCGTTAAACACTTTGAGTACTTTATAAACTGAAATATTTATCGAGTTGACTCTTTAAAGATATGCATGCACAACTTAGTCTTAGTGATACATATATTTCACTCTTTGAAGTCGTTTTGATAAGTTGAAGATTGAGAGTCGGCAAATAACTCCAACCAAACAACTTTTGCCGAATTATTAAAATGTCTTTAAATATAACGTGATTGCATTAATTCTAGGTAATTTATTGAAGTCTAATTTGTAACTTTGAAACTATATTTTCCTTGTAAATTATTCTTCAAATAAATTTTAATTACAAATAAAGTGAATTTATACATACTGTTGTTAAAATATAGCCATAAGGTAAAATACCATTTTCCTTGAAACAGCTTGTTTCAATCAAGGAATATTTTAACAAAGCAATTAGTAAAAGAATACGTTGGTCTATTAATAAGACATAAAACTTAACTAAATTCAATTCAAGTTGAATTCTAATGAGTTTTACTTTGTAAATTTAAACAAGAGTTGTTCCAAAATTGTTTTTCAGAGAATTGATTTTGAGTATAAGGAAAGTATATTAATTTTCCAGAACTATTTTCCCCATGTTTTATTGTTTAAATTATTAGGTTTAATGATTATCATCTGCTCAAATTAAATGTTGTCTTACTATATATCTACATTAATATCGTCAAAGCACTGTTGTAAAGTCTATTTTTAAATCTAAATCTTAATTTTAAACTTCAATTAGTCTGTTGCTCAAACTTAATCTTGAACAAAATTTAATCAAATATAATGTAAGTAAAATTATAAATAATTTGTTTTCGAGGGTGGTTTAAAATGTCAATAAATTTTACAAAACAGAGGAAAATTCCTAAACGTTAGGTCATTAAATGGGAAGTGTTTCATTTCCTTCAGGGTAAAAGTTGATACCTGATGCATGTTCTTCTTTATTTTATTGTAAAGGACGTCCTTATTGGCTCAATTTTGCACTTGTGATTGTCGTTATTCTTTTTGAAGATTAAATTTTGAAAATAACGAAACATTGAGGAAATTGTCTTTGACATGTTTTTTTACCATGACTTTTGTTGCGAGAGTTCTGGCTTTGTGGATGAGTTTAATATGCTACCTGAGCAAACAAATTGTAAGATATATTACAGAATTGATAGCGCTGCTTTCAAATTTCAGATACAAAATGGTACGAAAAAAATTCGATTTGATTTCATTGTCCGAAATAAGTTTTTCTACTTTGAGATTGAAATTTCTCCGAATAATCATATAAAAAATTTAAAAAAAAAAAAGAATTTATTTACATATTATACTATTACTAGACTTAATTGCATTAGACCTGTTCCTGATAATAATAATTAATACAGCCGGATACAATTTAATCAATAATGTAAATTTAACTAATCAAAGAAAGTAAATTTCTTCTAATTATCTTATAAAATTTCTAAAAAAGACACATTTTTCTATATATTATGCGATTATTATACTTAACCTCATTAGACCTCCTCCTGCTCTTAATAATTGTAACAGCCTGATACAATTTAAACAATCAAAACAAATTTCTCCTAATAATCGTATAAAAAATTTAAAATATACAGTAAAAATTCCTTTTTCAGCCTCTCCTTCTTTTATTAGACTTAATCTCATTAGAGCTGCTCCAGTTCTTAATATTTGTAACAGCCTGATACAATTCAACCTACCTATCAAAGCGATGGCAGGTCTGTTACACAAGTTGTATTTCCGTCATTGAAAACGTACTTAGATCTGTTATTCGGATTCACTTTAACGTAAAGCAAACGCAGATATTACATTTTGTTGCTTGTTGTATACTTCATTCGAGAAAAGAATGCGTTGGGAGTTGTTCCTAATACGAGAAATTTTCTCAGTAATAAGAAGTAAAACAACGAAATAGAAATAATAAGTAAATAAGGAAATATAATAAAAAACTGTAAATAACGAAATTAGGAATACGAAGTAAGCTTGATGTAGAAAATTTTATACATTTTACCTGCTAATTTGTATTAATATACACCCTTGTGCAAATTAATTGAAAAAAATTTTTTAAGAAGAGAAGAGATTTTTTAAGAAGTGTTTTTTAAAGAAGATGTTTTGGGGTTGTTTCGGTTACAATGGGGTTGGACCTTTGCAGCCTATTGACGGTATGATGCGTTCTGAGCAGTACACTACTATTCTGGGTAAAAAAGTTGTTCCAGAGTTGAAGAAACGATACCCTGATGGAACAGGGATTTTTCAACAGGATTTAGCTCCTTGCCATACGTCCAAAATTGTCAAGAAATTCATGTCTGAGAATCAAATTGAGACATTGGAATGGCCAGAGAACTCTCCGGATATCAACCCAATTGAGAATCTGTGGGCCATATGCAAGAATCGCCTATTAAATATGGACTGTACAACTATGGAGAAGCTAATCACGGCGTTAATTCATGTGTGGTACAAGGACACAAATATTATAAATGACTGTAAAAAATTAGTGGAATCCATGCTGAATCGTGTCCAAATGTTAATAAAGTCTCGTGGAAATCATATTATGTACTAAAAATTTTCGAGTTTGTATAAATTTAAATAAAATAGCATTTTCTCTTAGTTTTCTGAATTTATTGAGTTTGTTTCAATTAATTTGCACAACGGTGCATAGTTACTTATTATTTCATATTTTCTTTGTTATCTTATGCCCTAAAGAACTCTTATTTATCATAGAGTTTGATGTTTAAAGAGTATTATGAAAGGGTAGGAAAATGTTTTCAAATAAAAAAAATAATATAAATATTAAAATTATAAAAAAAATTTGATCACCACAAGGCGATCACAGGTTATCCATTGGCAAAACGGTTGTTGTTTAATTTTATTTTGAAAAAGTAACTTTATTATGTTTTCATCTAGGATACCTTTAACTGTAAATCCTGAACTGCTCGGTACACAATTTAGCAGACATATTACAATTCAGCTCAGACACATTCTGTGAAAATTCTTCTGATTGCTGAATAGACATTGGACAGCCAATCGATTAACATTTCCGGATTGGTACAATGGTGTTTGAAGGAGAATGCAAGCTGCATCATACTCCAGCTACAGATTCTCAAGTTAATACATGAAATATGATTTGACAGCTAGACTTTTTTTTTAATTTTGCATGAATAGTGAATGAATAATTTATATTGTGTGGAAGACAGTCTACGGCCTTGTGCAAGTCATTGGGTACGTTGAGAATGGATCCTTTTATCCCTAACTGGAGATCAACATGCAGTTCTCGTATTTGCATGAAAGGGGTTCGGAGAGTGACCAATCGCTATTCGGTAGGGTTCAATCCTCTCAAACACTTTGGTACTTTTGTGAGGGACGGGCTTCATGCTTGCGTTTGCGAAAGGAATCCTTTCGTTTTTCCGTTTGTGTATAACGCTTAAGGTATTTCCGTTTGCGTTCTTTAGCTTTGGCTCTCTCATCCTCATAGATTTAGGACTTAGCATTGTTTTTTTCTTGCTTCAACTCTAACCTTTGGGACCGTGTCGATCAGTTTAGGACCCTCTTTATTTGAGACAGTCACCTGAATTAGCATTGAAAACGATCCAGTTTGAATTGTTGGTTAAAATTTCTGATTCTTAATTAAGACAATGAAAACAAAAATATAGATCAAATGATGAAATTCTCTTTTATTTACAACTCAAGAAGTATTTATGGGATTCCTCCGGTTCCATATCTCGAAAATAAACTCACCAATTTAATGCATAACAAAATTAAAAGTGAGAAAAAAGAATTCTAAAAAAATTATCAAACAGCAGAGGTCGCCATAGCAACGCATGCAATAACGACGCATGCGCACATTTTACTATTACTCCTGATTATTGTAGTTGAAAAGTGTGAGGACGCCATCAAATTCTAACCAAGACCCATTTTGTCAATAGGTAATAAATGTCAAAATTCGAAACAGTTATTTTTATCAGATATATTATTATGTATAATGTTAGTCGTAACAAGTCGCTTAGTTTTGGGTGCAAAGTTTTGAATGATATGTAGGCTTTTCGCGGTATTAAAATATTTACCAAAGTCTCAAAGTTTTGTAGTTTGTGAACTATACATCTTTAAACAATAAAATAATTTAAAAAAAAATAAAATATTTCAATTCTTCAGATTTAAACGATCATTTGAGTTTTATTTCAGTTTTAATGAAAAAGAAGAAATTGGATATTTTGGAATCGTTTCTATTAAAAATTGTCTTTCTCGGTTTATTCAAATTATTAATTCATACTTCTAAAACAATTCGAGCTATTTTTCATCTTTTACTGCGATAAAACTTTAGAAAAACATAATTGCCATTAAATCATTTTTCGACAAATTTGAAAAAAAAAAGGCTTTCTGGGAGCATTTCTGGAAAAAAACTTGATCCACTAAGTGGACCATTTTGCTGAATTTCTTAAAATTGATGATGATAGAAATCAACTTTTCATCCTAAAAATAAATTCAATAAATCATGAACTTCAAATTGCGTCGTCGTAAATTTTTTTCAAAACTAAATTTATTTTTAGATTGTTACAATAAAATGTATTACATGAACATAAACACTTTTTGCGAATAATTTCTTAAATCAAAATTTGTTTTTCTTTTGTGGTAACAACTATTAACTAAAAAGTAATGTAACTTTTTAAGAAATATAATCTTAAAACTTAGTTTACAAAACGTAAATTATAGAAAGCAAGATTCTAAAAATTATAGTATATTATAATATATATACATATATATATTTTTTACTTTTAGTGAAAGGAAAGTGGCATTCATTAAAAACTATATGTATGTTTTTTTCTATACGTATAATTTTTTGTCTATTTGTCGTCCATAGCTTAAAGAATAGGTTTGATTATATTCGATGAATTTAAAAAAAAATTATTATTCCTATTAAATTTTCAATTTTGTGATTCAGCGTATGGAAAACACCTAACTTATGAAGCATTTCAATTATAAAATATATTTTTGTTAAGTTTTTCATAAATGTCGTAATTGCTGGTTTATCAACTTTTTCCGTGTTTGTAACAATCGAGTCGTGTAATTGAAATTTCAACAACTCGACAGCTAACCAAAGACTTCAAATTTTTACACATTGAGGAGAAAAAAATATGGTAAAAACCACCAGAATATGGTAAAATTTACGGCGTTTCTGGCTCTGTGGGTGCTCCAAAAATTTTCGTTATTTTTTCCCGTACGCTTTGATAAAGACTTCTGGTAAAATTAACAATGAGATATAGTTTTATTATCATGCTGTATGGCAGCTAAAGAGATAAAATTTGGTAATTTTACTAAAACAGTTGACAATTTCAATAGTACTAATATAATTTGAGATAACGCAAAATTTTTCAGTTTTATAATATTTGTTTTATTTAGTAAACTCTAGTTAAATTTGTTTTCCGCCAGTTGTTTACATTTCTATATAGGATATAAAGTAACATATTCCTGCTTTTAAAACTGTAAACAATACGCATTTGTAAATATAGAAATGCCTGAAAAAGGCTGAACTAAATCGAAATCAGATTGTCCCAACTACCTGAAATGGGGGCATGAAAGTAGCGAGTTTGAATCTCACCTTAACCGCAAACGCATCCATCCATTTATCTTTATTTTGCTATAGTTACACATACATTGCGTGCTCCTTAAGACGCCAGGATAGCTAGGCTGATAGGACGTTGGGCCAGTACCTTTCAATCATCACCGGCCGAAGACTCTCTGTGTATAAAATGGCGAATGGTGCACGCTGAGCCTGTTGGAGTCACGAAGTCCTCTAATTTCCAGTAACAAATCAATACCCCTGGAGGTACTGTATTGGATATAGATCGTGCTCTGGTTCAGGTCAAAATAACGAACTGCGGATGAACTGAATGCGTCCTCCCTGTAAAACGGGATGTGACGTATGTATGTTGTCTCAGCGTGATAACAAACGAAGCCCTCAATGCTGTATAGTTTAGCCCGCAAACATAACTTATTTAGGCAGAACCATGTGCTTTAAATTACATGATTTGGCCTAATCACATATTCTTCTGATCGAGCTGCAAGTACCCAAGGGATACTGATGTTAATACAAGTTTTCTGGATCACAGAAAATCGAATTTTTTGCCATATTATCGCCAATTCGACTTAATACATAATATAAATTTGGACAATTGTTCAACAATTTGAGGAACTTAAATTCTCACTGCAGCTCTGTGCTTGACGGTAATTATTTCCTGAATGTTAAAAACAGAATGTTTGCAACAGCAATCAACAATGTATTAAAAGCAAAAGCTTTTAAAACCATGTAAAACAATTTTCAAAAATTAATTTAGTTTAATACGTGGAAAATCGAAATCATGATGTGGCTCTAATATTATAATGAAAAAAACCTTTGTTTAAATTGGAAATGTTATTTTTTACTTAGCTATGTTATATTGTTTTAGATTTACTTTGATAAGAAGGATTGTTTTAAATTTCAAATCATTTTAAGCAAATGAATATGAAAAACAAACCAATTTTGAATCAAGGATTAATTAGCTTTTTCTATTAAAATCGATTCATGGATGAGACTATTTATAATGAAAAAAAAACTTGATTTAAATAGAAAAGATAGCTTGGCCCCTCGTTCAAAACTGTTTTGATGGAGAGTTTTATTTATTATTATTATTTTTTTTTTTGAGAGAGAATTTTTGTTTCGCCCACAAGATCAAATAAACTGCAATATGATGCACCTTTTTTCATTGTCGCATTTTTAGAGCCGTTAGAAGGTAGAGTCCTAAAAACAGGGTTAGGTGCTTGCCCACGGTAGGGGGATGTGTGCATTTTAGGAGACCTGCAATCTTCTATGCAACATTCGAATGATTGAAGCAATGATGTAAATTTCTACTTAACCTAATTGGGCGGTGATGTTTTCATTTTTTTTTATCTGAACGTGCATTTTTATTAAAAATATGAATAATGGTAATTAAATTTTCTCTTTTTTATTATTTATATTTCAAAATTTGGATATTCAGGTTTGGAAAGTATTACTAATATAAATATTTTTATACCAATCTGAAATCATTTGACTGCAATATTTTCAAACTAAAGGTGGAAGATAAAAATAGATTTAAATCTGTTTAAAACAAATGACCTTCCTCTTTTATTATAAAACAGTTTTTTGATACTAAAAAGTTCAGCATTTGAGGCCCTTGAACAGGAAATGAATTAAACATGATGAAATAGATCGATTGATACAATAAAGTTACCAAATTAATTTTACTTTTTAACGTAATCCTTTTTAGTTCTTTTCAATTTCATTTTATCTCAAACAACTTTTAGCTTGAAATAACAAATCAAATTTTATCAAAATTTTTTTTAAATGAATCAGGTAAATCAAAATTTTTTTTATTTATGTCTGAAATAGTTTTTCGAAATCTAATTTTATTTTTTAAAAAAGTTAAATATACTGCTCAAAAAATGCCCCAACTTGGTAATAGACAAGAAAACAGAAACTAATAAACTTATGTTTAATATTGACGATAAGGAATTTTAGTAAGGTTATCGCATATTTTTGAAGATAAAATTTAACACTGATTTTCCGTTTTCACTTGGCTAAATATTATGTTTTTCTGATACTATTCGTTGAAACAAAAATAATCTAAAGCTTTCAAAAATTGTTCAGGAATTTGAACCTTGTTTTTAGCAATAAATCATGCAGAATAATTTGTAGTCACGTGACATATTTTCTACGATTTCTAAGAACCTGAGATTTTTAGGAATCATTAATTTTAACAACAAAAATTCCTATTATAGAAATAAAAACCTTTATCTATTTTTTTTAAACTTTCGATATACGATTACGGGAGACACATTTTTATAAAGATAATTCATACCGATTAAAGCTCTTAGCATACAAATATTTATACAAATATTTCGCAATTTTGACAAAATGCTTTTTATGCTCGTCAAGGACTGAAAATATTTTTACATAAAAAGTTATATTATTTTTAAAAAATCGTTTGTGAGAATTATATAATTTTTTTTGTTAATTTTATGCATGAACTGACTTTATTACAGTGCATTTCTACGAATTCCTTTTCCTTTAATTAATTTTAAGTAATTCGTGGAAAGAAAATTTCTAGAATGGTTTTCTACCTTAAATTGCAAAGAGCTAATGTAAACAAGAATGATTGAAGGGAGATTTATTGACGAGTGTAAGGATGGAATAAGCATGAGCCAAATTAAAGATGCTTTTTCTCAATTTAGAGTTTTTCATACTTTAACTCTTTGGCGCAGATGGGACACCGGTGTCCCTTCTATATATATGATTTTTGAGTTCAAGTAGTTAAAAGAAAAAATATTTATTTGTATTTTATTTCTCTTATTACAAGTGAAAATAAATTTTGTTATTTTTTAATTATGAAAATTATTCTCATAGTTATTAAAACAATCTGTTAGATTATGAGAATTATATTTGCACTGAAATATTGTGTCCAAAATAAAAGAAGTTTCGGGAAAAAAATTTTTTATTCATATTCAAAAAGTTATCAAAAATTTATTTTGCAAATTAAAAGAATTTCAATGATGATATATATTTTACTTAGATCAAAAGAACTTCAACTAAGTGCAAATTTGAAAAATTATTGCTTGAAAATGAGTTATACTTGGAGAATATTAATTTTAAAGCAGAAAAAGGCACCGATGCTTCATGCTGTATTTCATAATTATAATTTTTAAAAATGCTAAATATTTTACCTATTTTGAAATAAATTAATACGACAAATGAAATATATATTTAACAAAAATTCTGCATCGCAAAATTAACGTGAATTAAACTGACCAACAAATTCTATTCGCTAAAGATGTTTAAAAAAAATTCTGCATCACGAAATTAACTTGAGTTTAACTTAGCAACACATTCTTTTCCCGAAATATATTTTATAAAAATTCAGTCAGTCACCACTGTCACCTGTAAATTTCCTACCACTCTAAATGTGAAATTTTTTTCACCTTGATGTTTAGTTAACACTTCATTCAGTGATTTCTCTTCTCTTTTCTTTATTTAACTAAAATTGGGTGCCTGGGCCGCGCAGCGGCCCCTAACCCATATATCATGAAGTATTTACAAGTTGAATTAAAAAACATTTTGAATTATGCAGCATTTAGGCATACCCTCCAACTTATGAGGATTTTGAAAATAATTCTTTCTAGTGGTAGCAAACCAAAGTAGAAATTTTTAAAGCAAATGGATATCTCATAAAACTTTTATCAGAACTTAAGAATCTAGCCATATGGCCTGCACTTTTATAAGTAATAGTGGACAAGTTACGCTAAAATTAATTTTTTTTAAATATTAAGACATTAATTTTGCTACCGTCTGAAAAGAAGATTTCTGAAACTACGGAAATTCCGTAGCAGTTGGAGGGTATGGATGANAACTTAATAATGTATTTTGAATAAGCATAAATAAATCATTAAATTTGCTTAAATACATCTCTGCAGAAATGCTGTTTGACTAATGATAACAAAAATAACTGTTGGATTTAGTTTTGACAATCACAATGTCAAAGTAAACTACAGTAGTAGAAAATATTCAATTTAATATAGATGTTGTTTTCAATATAAATGAGCATATATGAGAGTATATATATATATATATATATATATATATATATATATTCTTACTCTCTAATTACAAACAAGAATATATTTTGATATTTTTAAATCGTAAAAACAGGAGCCAGGATAAAGCGCTTACCTCCCAATGAGGTGAACCGGGTTCAAAACCCCAGTGATGGCTTGTAGATTCAAATTCCACACCTGCTTCGCACCAACCATATGCTGACGTGTTGTTTATTGGTATTACCTACATTAGCAGACTTGTGTGATAAATTTAGGTTTTTAAATCTTTGTAAAATAAAAGAACAGGTAGCACAATGCAGAGAAGACAGCACGGAGATACATGCAGGGTATAAGCGGGAATCGAACCCGCTACCTCCACACGTTGCACAGCGTTTGGTGAAAGATACCGCCGAGGCCAGGTAGGCCCCTATGCTAACGTAAAATATTTTCAGTGGTAGAAGGATCATGGGTTTGAGTCCTCTTGCCATCAGGATAAACGTGGGGAATTTTCATAGTTTCCCTCTCCATGTATCGCAAATGCGGGTTAGTTGCATCGAAATGTCCTATCCAAAGGCAAAGTTCTCTCAATACTTGATCAAAGAGTTCCTTTGTTTTCTGGATTGTGTTCAAAAGTACAAGGCTACCGAGTTGTAAGACATTGGTAGTCGTAAACTTAAAATTGGGTTGAATGTTAAACGACGGTTATAAAAGAAAATAAAATTATGAAAAACAGTCTAAAAACGTCAGTTAGACTCTCGGAATTATATTTGTTCTGAAATATAAAATCCAAAAAAGTAGTTTGAATTTTCATTTCGTTCAAATTCAAACAAATTTGTAAATGAAAGAAATCGCAATGATGAATAACTGTTGCTTTAAAATTTAAATAACGGCACATAAGTGCAAATTTGAAAAATTATTGTTTGAAAGTGAGCCGCGTTTGGAAGTTTTTACCCTTAAGGCAGAAAAGCACACCAATGCTTTAAATTCTAATGCATTGCTTTGCAAGGAAAGAGGGAGTGAAATACATAAACCGATCTGATTTCTTGTTTCTCGACTTCTTTCGGTTTTCTGTCATAAGTAATTACGTATTGATGTTTCAAAACAAGCTTTCCAAATTAGTTTAATATTAGACTTCGATAGTTTTTTTGTTTTACTTCTCTAAATGTATTAATTGGTGACCCTCAATATATATTCTAAAATTAAATATCAAGCATAGTCATTACGGAAAATCCTGTGTTAAGTTAAGGAGTTAGTGTGAATTTGTGACAAGTCACAACAAGATATAATTAGGATTTCCAACTTAATAGAGAAGAGTTGTTTTTGATTTATATAATGGGATATTAATTAATCCAATACATAATTTTATATACACATATTTTTCTAATTTTACCTGAGTTTGTCCATTGTTTTCAAAATATGTTATTTTCACTTATTTGAACCATTTTGATGTGGAGTGCTTACTCTAATCTAATTCTTATATTATACAAAGGGCAGTCATTGCGAAATACCTTGTATATTAAGGATTTATTATGAGATGAAGATAAGCCGCAAAAAGACGTAGTTAATATTCCAATGTTCCTTGTTTTTTACTTTATTAAAGGGATATTAATTAATCCGATGCATATTTTTAGAAACGCATATTTTTTTTAATTTTGCCTGAGTTTGTCCATTGCTTTGGAAATATGTTACTTTTACTGATTGGAACGATTTTGATGTGTGAGCGCTAATTCTCGACAAAAGATAAAACTTTTTCTTTGTTTGTGGCTTGTTTATGCCTGCAGTGATACCCCAAACAAAAAACAAGCTGTTTTAAATACTGATACATTTATTATTTGTCTTTAAAATAGTCAAAACGAATAAGGAAAACCATTAAAAGCTGCTTAAGACACATGACATTTTGAAATCTTTATGCCTTTTAAGCAAAATGCTTATTTTTTACTGCCTTACTATTCGTTTTGCGTGCTTGTTGTTGTTAAGTGTTGTTGTTCCGAACTTCAAAATTTTTGAATGAAAGCTGAAAATTTTATTTTTAAGATCTGTGAACTAAAATAAGTTAGACTCTAAACCATTCTTTTTCTTCAAAAATTAAGAACCTTGCTTTGAAGGTTTATATTTTTAGAAGAGAAATAGCGCGCTTTAATGATATGAACAAATCAAGTAAACTTTTCTTTTTGATGTCAGATCGTTAATTAGCATAAATTCTTTCTTAAAATCTTCTTGACGTTCAACAATAAATTTTTTTTATTTAACTTATTGCTAAGAAAAATAATTGCTTAATTGCAGCATTTTAAAGTATGAAGAGTTGCCTATCTCAAATTGATAGAGTAATATCAAAGGCTTATAATATTTTTAAAAAAAATTTAAATTAAGTACTTTTAATTAGAGTTTTCAGATATGTACATCAAACATTTCATTGTATTTTTTTCCTTAAGTAATTCCTGTTTCGTAATTACTTTCATTATTTTTTTTTATAAAACTCCTGGCTTTGATAAAAGCTTTTTAAAATATTTTTTTTTTTTGCATGCTATCTGGAAATATTTACGTTTTGATTTCTCTAGGAGTGCTTATTTGCAATTGAATTTCGAAAATCGCATTTTTTTTACACTTGTGTCCGAAAGTTTACTTGGAAAACCCAGAGAATGTAAAGCAGAGGGTGCGTTTCTTGTTTTCAAGGACGCCATCTATGGCCAAGAATGACATTTCAGCCACACACACGCCAGAATGACACACACGCCACAACCCGTTTTACAGGGTGGATCCATTCCTACATCCTTTCATTCATCCACACCTTAAACTAATTTTGACCTGAACTGGAGAACGATGAACTCCAGTACCCCCTGAGGTATTGATCTGTTATGGGATCTTGGAGGACTTTGTGACCTCGACAGATTTAACGCGCACCAGTCACCTTCTAATGCAAGGGGTCTCTTCAGTCGGAGGGATTTGAAATTCCGTTCTCACTAATACGAGTTCGTCGTTCTACCAACCATTCTATCCCAGCCCGGCTGGGGTTTGAAGTTAAGCTAAGTTGGTTCAAGAGGCCATTGATAACTATATTTTAATAGTTTCGGACCATCATTAATTTCGAACTTAAAAAGGAATTAACTGCTCTCTGATCAGTATGCTCTGAAATATCTTTAAGCTCTATAAAACTGAATATCGAACCGATAATGAATGAAAACCGTACATTAAAACAACAAGACTGAATAAAATCCAAGTGGTGAAAAGTTGAAGCCATTTTATAAATTCCCGATACACAGCTTCGCGAAACTGCCTATCAAAAGTGTTTCCAGATGGTTCATGACTGTATATATAAATACTTGCATTATATTTGTATAAATACATGCATTGTATTTGTACGTACAATACTCCAAATTGTAAATGAAATATCGTAAATGAAAATATTGTCTGCACTCATTAACTAGCATATTTAAAATCATCCCCTTGAATCATTAATAATTAGTCTTAGAACGTGAAGATCTGATTATTAGATCAAAAGTTATTCAGGGTGCTCTATTTTATTTTGGCACACTGTACAGTACGCAACAATTCGTCTATCTTATTGGTTCCAAGGAGAGATCTCAAATATGCTAATTAATTGTGCAGACGATAGCTTAAATTATGAAATCAGACAAAGAAACGTATTTTCTCTGAATAAAGATATCTTTTTTTTCGATGGATTTAGATTCTTAACCTTCAAGGTATGAGGGTAAGTCGCGAATTCGAAATGATGGTTCCAATAGATTAGGCAGAAGAGAGACTCCTTAATGTTAAAATCCCTTTTTACGTTTTTTCCTAAATCTCGAAAATTTCTCAAACAAAAAAGAAAAATTTTTGCACAAAATTATAATTATCGCTAATAAAGTTACAGAGGAATCCAATTTTAAAAATACGTACGACTTATTTAAATTTCGATTTCTCAAGATTCGACTAACTTCGTATTTTGACTTATAAAATTAAATTCTTTATAATGACGTAAAAATTTGATTACCTTATTATTAAATAAAATTATAAAAATAACACAAGCCTGCGAAATTGAACTTTTTGAAAAATACAAGAGACGTTATTGTTGATTTATACGTTATTTGATGTGCTGATTTCGAAAATGACCTTCATTTTCCCCAATCACATCAGGAGTTTTTATAAAATCGATATTAAAGTTTTTACAAAAATCCTATTTGGAAAGGAATTCTCTCAAACAATTCTGCATGTACTAGCCGGTAACTGTTCTCTTCATTCATTTTGATCTATGTAAAATTTAATCTTGTGAAAAAAAAATTGATTTTTGAGCTATTAGCTAATTTTTATAGGTTAAAATGAATAAGAAATACTGTTACCAGACCGCAGAAGTCACCTCTGGTCGAGAGAAAAACAATAAGTTCCTTGTGTTCTAACTTTTTACATCAGTTTTTAGAATAAATTCACCAACATACCATTTTAATCTGTTTTTATTGAGATAACTTACGTAAAATTCACAATTAACCAAGAATAACAAATATTTGTGTATGTGTATATGAAAGTTTGAAACAAGAAACAAAACAAGCAAAATACAGAAGAGAAAAGTTTCTATTTAAGTATATACTAGTTTTCCTCTGTAACTTATTTTTGAAGATCTTCTTTTATGCTTAATCCCAGGTTCTTCCCGAACTATCATCCAACCGTAGTCATCGAACTTGTTCTTGTCCCATCTTCCTTGATATTTACTCTCCATATTTCTGATATCTTGATAGAGCCTTTCCCCCTGCTCTTCGTTGACTGCTCATAAATTTTCAGGGAAAAAGTCCACATGTGAGTGAAGGAAATGCATTTTTACACTCATGGAGCAACCCAACGTTTTAAATTTGTCCAGCACTTTCATTACAATTTCCTTATAATCAGGATCCTTGTACCATGAAATTACCCAGAAATTTACTAACGACATCTTTGAAAGCAACCCAAGCTTCTTTTTCCGTTTCTGTCATGTTAGTCTCAAATTCTTTATCCTTCATGAGTTTGCGGATATCTGGACCAACAAATATTCCTTCTTTCAACTTAGTTTGGGATAAAGCTGGAAACTTTTTGCACAGGTATTTGAAACAATTGCCATCTTTTGGAACAGCCTTGACAAACTGCTTCATTATACCTAATTTTATACGTAGCGGAGGTAACAATACTTTTTTCGGATCAACTAAGCTGTTTCGAATAACGTTCTTGCTGCCTGGGTGAAGATTTTGTCTTTTCGGCCATTCTTTTTTGACCCAATGTTGACTCTTGTCACGGCTGTCCTACTCACAAATGAAACATGGTTACTTTGCAAATCCCCCTTGTTGACCAAGAAGAATGGAGATAACTTTCAAATCACAGCAAATGGTCCAACTGTGGTCGATATATTTTATTTTGTTCAGGACGAGAGCCAGGTTTTCGTAGCATTCTTTTAAATATATTCAGTGTCCAGCTGGTACTGATGCATACTGGCTCCTATGATGACGAAGAACTGCTTTGAGGCTTCTTTTAGATGAATCTATAAACAGCCCAGAAATCCAGGAACATCAGAACAATATACCAAGTTCTCATCAAAGTACTTAATAAATTCCTTTTCACGATTCCTGTACCAATAAAAAGATGTTCCTTTGGCCAATAAATTTTTTTCTTTCAGTCTGGAGCCTAACAATTCAGATGCCTCTTTCAAAAGGCCAAGATCTCTCTAGTCAGATCATTAAGCTCAACCTGAGAGGAGAGCTGAGGTATACCGACTAGAGATGGTTTATATTCGATATCGGAGTCTTGAACTTCTGGATGGCCGATGGAATGCTATCAGGATAAGATATGAGTCTTTGATTTTTCCGGTTATACCCACGAACATTGCAGAAACAAAAATAACAATCATCAAAGTGGTTTTGGGGTTCCCTCCACGGCATAGGAATTCCAAGTCTTTTTTCTTTGATGCCATAAGCGTAGATTATTGAGACTCCGCACACAAACTTCATGAGGTGCCCAAGATTTGTCCTGATCTCCGAGTTTCATGTTAAAATATGCGAGATAAAGTTGTCTTACATAGTCTGTAATGCTCCTCATGCGATTTTTAACAACACTATATTCGCCACATGTATAACAAAAGTCACCTGGGAAATTTTCACAATGTCTTGAACTCAAAGTTGTGTTTCACGAAACGTACAGAAAAAAGTAGACTTTAAAATGACTCCCTATTAAGCTTGCTAGTCTCACTGAGAGGTCAGCGAACCTAGATAAGGATTCTCTCGACGCTATTGGTAGAGAGAGATTGTTACAGAGAGAGGGATAGTGACAGGCAGTAGTGATAGAGGGGTACTTTTGTAGATTTGACTATAGTAGAATACCGGTCAGTCAAGAAGTGAAGAAATTTAAAAACGAAAACTTTTTTTTATGGTTGTTCATAAAAATTCCAGTAAAATTGAATTTTTCTAAAAAACGTGACGTGATGGACATTTTCCGTTTCAGCACCAAAAAATACATTGGGTTCAGCTATCAGACCCCTTGTATTCTTTTCATCGCAGGCTTGTGTAATCAATAGTTATTTAAAATAATTATTATTTGCATGGAATTAACTTTGGATAAACGTATTTTATAATTTTCTGCAAACTTTTTTCGATTTGATTTGCTTATGACATTTTCGAGAAAAGGCGAGATACGTAAAGAGTGAAATTAACATTGAAAAGTAAGTTATGAAATAAATATTAGACATCAGATAAATTAGGAAATGGTACGAAAACATTTATAGTAAAAGCAAGATATAACGTATACGGTGTACCGTAATCCGCTAATACGGTCCAGGACTTGGTCTCAGTGAAGAGTTGTACAAACAGCGAATTGAACCTACGGCAAATTGTCTTAGCGATGATTTGTAAACTTGACGAAATGTCTCCGCAACGAGTTGTGCTCACAATGAATAATCACAGCGACGAATTGTCGCACAACAAGTTGAGAGCGACGAATTGTGGAATTTTTGTGTTTTTTCCATCTAAATACCAATTTTGAACTCACCAATGTATGTTTTTTTTTATTTCCTTTTTGATAAAGGATCTAAAAATATATATTAAGGGGGGTCTTAATGGAATACCCTGTTTAATTTTTTTCTAAATCTTGTGTTTTTAAATAAAAAATAATAATTTAATTGCTATTTTCTAGTGAACTCGGACATCTCAAGACGGATAAGATCTCAAAACCCAAAGTTTGGCTATATCTATATCTTCAAAGCTTTAAGGTATTCGACTAGTTTCGACAACTTTTTTTTGTTAAATACTAATATACATTTTAGCAAACTAATTTATTTGCTTTATTATTGTGCAAAACCTTATAAAACTAGCAAAAAATATTATTAATATTGTTTTTTTTAAATGGTCCTTTTTAGACAAAAGTAATACATTCTCTTGCTTTAAAAATATTTCTACAAACATTCCTAAAACAAAAAAGCTCATTTAGAGTTTCATTTAGTAGGCTAGCGACTATGTTTTGAACAATTACCTTAAAAGCAAGTGTTAATAATACTGAACTAGGGATCAATGTATTTAAAAAAGCAAATTTTTGAAAATTGTCGCACTGGTCTGCGATAAAATACTTATAAGAAATAAAATTCGTCTTCTTTCTTTTAGTCTGTAGTTTAATATATGTGTGCTACAATCATAAATACTCATGAAAAATTGTAGACAATTATTTTAAAAATGTCATGAGATAACGTCTTTAAAATGGCGTAAAATGTAAAAAAAATCTGATTTTGATATAAACACATTTAAGGACTTAAAATCTTGTACTGTTATCAGCTTGTACAAACATTGCAAAAACTTTGTAAATAATTGGAGTGTGTGCTCAAAAGCAAAGCATTTTTGGAAAGCCAAGAGTACAGGATACTAAATTTATAATAAACTCAATTTCAAAAATTTTCCCCAAAATCATGTTTTTGCACTAGCAGCGATACCTTAAGTAATTAATGTAACTATAAAAAACGTAATTCCAACAAGTATAAATTTATTATTTTAATTTATAAGAAAATATGTACAAAAATTGAAATGTCATGATTTCTGGATAAATAAATAAAATATTAATTTCTGATGGCAAAATTTTAGATGAATATGAATTACAACAAGCAAAATGTTTAATGTCTTGTAAGACTGAATAGTATATAGAAGATATTACACAAAATTATAAGAGAAAAAAAGTACGTAATTTAAAGAAATGAGATATCACTTAAAAGGAAATTTAAAATCAATGAAAGTTTTAGGCGAACTGAGGAAAAAATTACCCGAGAGTATTCTAATTTAAAAGCGTTTAATCTTTTCTTAATCAAAAAATGAAGAATGAGGTGAACTAAAAAAAAATATAGTTATTCCGTCTTTTAGATGTAAGCTTCAACTGGATGATTAATGACTGCATTAATTATTCATTGATTTGATAATTTTAAAGAGATATAAAAAGTACTCAAAAACAACTGAAGCAGAATATTGTTCATTAAAAACTAAAACAAGAATAGTTTAATCAAAGAAATTTCAAACTATTATTGAAAAAGAAAGCATTCGAATAATATTCCCTCTGATAACAAGTTTTCTTTAAATTAAACAGTTACTTACAAGTAAAATTTAAATATACATTAATGTAATGACGAAAATGAAATTTTTAAAAAAATATATAGCGTACAAAATGAATTGTAAAGAAAATTTTTTTCTAACCTTATTTACCATGTTTAATATTTTTTTAGAATATAAAATTGTTTCTTAGTGTTGTTTATAAAAATACACGCAACAAGTTTCCGGAATTTCTAGAGATAACAGTATATCTCTAGAAAAATCTTATCTCGTACTTGAAAATCGTATTTTTTTTTTATTGTTAACATTGCCTGAAAAGTTAGAAATTTTGATTATATTGCTCCAAATCCTTGATATATTCTAAATAAAATTATAAATAAAAAGTAATATTTTTAAAAACCATGTTTTTGTAGTGGAGAATAATAATAAAAAAAATTGAAAAACGAAAAACGTGGGGCGCATGAAATACATAACAGTAATGAAATATTAGTGTGTGCATGTGTGCTCTTGAGAATATGTGTATGTATATCTGTAATTGTAATTGTATCTGAATGCGGATGTGTATGTGGAATATGTTTGTGTACATGCATATGTATGTGGATGTATATGTGACTGTGCATGTGTATGAGTAAGAAAATGTGTATATGTACTGTTATGTATTTCATGCGCCCCACGTTTTTAGTTTTTCAAAATTTTTTTAAATTATTATTCTCCACTACAAAAACGTGGTTTTTAAAAATATTATTTTTTATTTCGAACTTTTTTATTTCGAACTTTTTTATTTTAAATTACAATTTTTTTATTTTTTCATATTCATTTTATGTTTTTTTAAAATTTTCATTTTTCAATTATTATTCTTCACTACAAAAAATGTGGTTTTTAAAAATATATACTTTTATTTAGATTATTTATTTCCTGCTTTCTAGTTTTGAGTTTAAATAATTTTTTTTTTAATTATAATTTTTAAATTTTTATTTTTCAATTATTATTCTTCACTACAAAAACGTGGTTTTTAAAAAATATATTTTTTTATTTAGATTATTTATTTAGAAAAATGGTGTATTGGTTTTTGAAGTTTGTTTGGTTGGTTGTCAAACTATGGATCCTTCTTGTGTTTCATAAAATTCAAACATAAGAGTGAAAAAAAATCAAAATTTTTCTAAGCCTATTCCCGAAATAAGAGTGCTTGATATAAAATTTCAGGAAACTGAAAGTGCTTTTAAAATAAATGTAACCGTTATTTTGTTTTGCCTGAAAAAAAATTACAATCCTAATTATAACAGCTGCACCATTCTGTTCTGTCTGAATATTTTCTAAACAGCTTTAGTGTGTTAGATCGGTTATTCGTTGGAAAGCACTACGAGCTGGAGAATCACCATTTTGGTCATGAGGTTCGTTTGGTACTTTTGACAGAGCCGGAATAACGCGAATAACATCTCGTGTAATTAATCGAGCAAATCTATTTACTATTACATCTTTATAGAGTGAGTTATTTGCAATAAACCAATCAAGTGCCTTGTAGACTCGATCTGGTGATATATTAGTCTCTTGTTACATTTAAGTTCTGCAGAGTTTCAGTCACTACAATAATTCCTATATCTGAATTCGATCGAGGAAGCATTTCAGGCAGTTTTTCACTAACTTCAAAGATATCGAAAGCAAATAATGTGGCATGTCCTTTAAAACCGTATTGGTCAAATCTGCCTGGAAATTTAAAAACTTTGATGTACGGAATGATGCGGTGAAGTAAATGTCGTTCTGGTTCAGTTATTGCTGCAATTTCACCAGGAATATCACCTAGTAGCAAGTTATTCCAATACGCCTTAGCTGGAGCATGACTTTTTGAGCTTTTCAAGTGTGTATTGCATCGATAGCAGACAAGCAAATCATTTTTAGCGACAAGTTCCGATGGCAAGTATGGCTTTGCTGACGTTAAACGATGTTTTGAATTTCTTCTGGCAGATATCACAGCACTTGTCGCAATAAGTGTCTATGGTTGAGTAGAAATCTGCCCTGTCAGTTACCCGTTGAGCATAAGCCTCACCTCGACGTTTTAGTCTTTCTTCATGTTCCTGAATTGACTCTCCAGCTCTTGAGTCAGAGTTTCTCAAGCGATTTGATTCCTTGAGCCATTCGTTGCTTATCTTTATTCCGTCCGACAACACGCTGATTTTTCGGAGCTTCTGCCATTTGTTTACGCCGTTTAGCTAATCTTGCAAACGTATCTGCTTCTGATTCTTGTTGAAGCGTCTCTAACCGCTTTTGTTTTTTTTTTCTCCCAGTCGTCGCTTGCGTTGAGTGGCTGTCTCTTTCGTCATCATGTCAAGACTACTACTCTACTAAAATAATAGAACTTTAATCTTAAATTAGGGATGCAAAATTCTTTATAGAAAAAGAAGACTTTTACGACTTTTATTAGTTTTAGGCTGATGACAACCAAAACAATCTGGAAATGAATGAGGAAAAAACTGGATCCTACCACGTGATTTTTCAGGCAATAAAAGTACTCCGACAATAAAAAACTTTTCACCTGACATGTGACACTAATTTGAAATAATCGAATCGACAACAAAAGACAATCGCGAAAATATGAATTTTTTTTAAATTTTAATTTTATTTTACTTTGTATGTCTTCTTTCTCTTCATTTTCATCCATTGTCATCCAATTCTGAACTATGTGCCAAATTTGAAGTTTGTAGATAGTCGGGAACTTAGTTTAAAATCGATTACAAAATTCCACCCGGACAGACATACACGAAGGCAAGTTAATATAAACGTGGTAAAATTAGTTTATATCTATCTATTCAGTTTGATTAAAATTACTCCTACTATTTTGTGAAAAATAAAAATGCCACGGATTTATTAATTTTCTATAGAAAAATCTTTGGTGTAATGAACTAAAACAACTGCATAATTTAACAATAGGGAATACGTAAATAGTAACGTAAAAATGGGTATTGCCGACTCATCATCTATTTTTGCTCCAAAGAGCTAACATTAGCACAATACTAGCATAACGTTAACTTGTGAACTTTTTTGCTTCAATATTGCTTGATAGGTCAGCTCTGATAGTATAGGAGCCTTAATGTAATACAGAAAGCACAAAAATTGATGTCCTCTGATAATTGGGTATAATATGAAAAAAACACAACTACTTCTATTTAGTAGGAACAACATATGACGCAATGCTAAACGAATGGAATTTAGTTGTTGTTTATTTAGTTATTGTTATTAGTAGTTGTTGTTATTTGTTTTAGTTGTTGTTGTTTATTTAGTAGTATTTAGTTTCAATAACTTTTCTTTATAATGCAATAAAATCTGGCGAGCAGCTACTTAAACAATCGAACACTTCGTTTGTTTATTTGTGGCTTGAAGTTAGGCTCGCAGAAAATGCCGTTCATGGGTTAAATTTAGTAGGAACAACACAACCTGCGACGTAGGCTATAATATACCCAATTGCAGCCTGAAAGAAGAAAAAAAATTCAACCATTTTAAACTGTTTCACTAAGGCAGGCTTCAAAGCTACAACCTATTTAAATTTTATTTTCAACACAAATTAACCAAACTTATGCATTATATACTGTTAATTGGCAGATATTCGTAGTATCAGTTTTCATGTATGATTGGTATCACTTTTTGTTGATATCAGGATGAAATGAGGCTATGAGGTATGAAAATGAGGCTTTGAATGTAAATGTAATATTAGAAACAGAGATTTGTAGTATATTTTCAGTGTATATTACGAATACTTCCCCGTTCACCAAATAAAAGACATTACCCGAAAACATTAACATTAAACATAGTTAAATGATTAAGTGACAATCCTTTATTGCATATTAAATAAAAATATAAAAAATATTTTTTTTTTCGAATTGTATATAAATGGTAGTAAAAAATGTGGTAAAATCTCAGTATACGTGACAAGCTTGACGTGATTTTGAAAAATGACGAATTGACATTTACTAGTCGCCAATCTGTTACCAATGACACGCTTACGATTGTCGCCAAGTATTGACAGAACCATAGAAATTATAACTTTGAAATAGCAAATGCGTAAACATACCATGGAAAAAAAAGAATATAAATAGCAAAACAATATCCTCAAATCTTCCCAAATATCGGCAAGTTCGGCAAATCCTCTGAGTTTCGTACACTGGATTGAGCCGAAACTTTTATTAGAAAGTTTTATAAGTAACTTGACTACAGCTTCTATTTCTAACTTGAATAAATCGCAAAATGAAATGGTTTTCTGCTAAAAGGAGTTTTGATTGGTTAATAGTCTAAAATCAAATAAAAAAATATGCTTAAATAATTCAACTATTTAAAACATGTATTTAGAAGTGTATTTGTGGACTTTTATTTATACTTAATCTAAAAACTCCTATATTGTAACTCCAATAATCCATAAAAATACAGTCCCGATAAGATATATAATATTGTTATAATAAATATGAAGTTTATCATATTTATAATATATTATTTATAATATATTATTTATAATATATAATTTGTAATATATTATTTATAATATATTATTTATAATATATTATTTATAATATATTATTCATAATATGTTGTTTTTGATGTAAGTACAGCAAAAACTATAATTAATTTTACATATAAATTAATTTTGTGAAGGAAAATTATTTAGAGCTGGGGTTTGAAGACAGAACTTTCTTTAAAAATATTTCAAAATTGATGAATTATTGCATGGTTGATTGATTGCAGGGATTTTTTTAAATACTACGCAAAATATAAGACTACAGTCTAAAAACGAAATAAAAAAGTATGCTTTAATAATTCAATTATTTTAAACATGTATTTAAACGTGTATTTGTGAATCTTTATTTATACTTTATCTAAGAACTCCAATATTGAATGGCCATTAACCTATAAACATATTGCTGTAATAAATATGTAGTTCATCATGTTTATTATACATTATTTATAATATGTTATTTTGATGCAAGTACAGACAAGAAATATAATTTATTTCAAATATAAATTAATTTTGTAAAAGAAAAATATTTAGGGCTGAGGAAGCTCTTTTAAATATATTTCAAAATTGACGAATTATTGCATGATTGATTGCAGAGCACGATTTTTTTAAAATACTACTCAATATATAAAACTTCAGTTTAAAATCGAAATAAAAAATCTTGTGTATTGCAATTTCAAGTGGTGCTGATAAATTGAGTCAGTCAATTTCTAAAAATATATTAGTAGCTAACGCGTAGAATACGAAAAATGAATTTATTTTTTCGCATGGCGGTGGGAGTTTGTCTTATGAAACTAAACGGTCAAAGAAATAATTTGTTGCGTTCAACCTACTTGCTTGAAAAATGTCGTCTTCAACAAAATTGCTTTTCAAGATTTTTTTCAAGCTTTCGCAGCTGCACATAATACAGCGGTACTGTGAAAAACTTATCATCCTTTCACACAGCAAAAACTCTGAAGAGGAGCAATTCTATTATTTATTTCTTTTTTTTTCGCAAAAGAAATTTTTTTTTTCGTCTGAAGTATGTTTTGTGGAAACCATAGAAACATAAATTATTATATTATGTCTCGTATAATAAAATTTCCATTTCTCATGAACTATAAGACCAATTTTGTCCAAATTTGGTATTTTTTCGTTTTTTAAAATGATGCACAAATTTGTATACCTTTCAATAAAATTTTTTCGTCGATATTAAATAAAATAATACAAAATAATTGCTAGTCATATTGCCCGAATTATAACGTTGGTCGCAAAATTAGGGAGCCTTAACTTTCATGACCCCTTGACCCCAAATGGGCTGTTCGGGAATGCTTTACTATAAACGTATTTTATAATTGTATGCTATATATTTTTCGATTCGCTTTAGACTTTTTCAAGATAAGGCAAAATAAGCTAAACCTAAAATTTAGCCATTAAGAGGCATTTCTCCCACTCTCCCAACCAAATTATGGTGACCATATTTTCCAAATTGCGGCTATTTTGAGAATAAAAATTCCGTATCCATAAAAAAATGGTATGTTTTTTAAAGAAAGTAAGTTTTTGCTTCTGATTTCGTAACTTGAAGTATAGTTTAATCTAATTAATTAGCATATTTGAAGTCGCATCCTTAAGCCATTAAGATTGAGTTTAAGTACATTAAGATCTTATTTCTATGTCAAAAGTTATTCAGGGTGCTCAGTTTTTTTATTTTGTGCACTGCAAAAAGAATAAGCGATGAATTAAAAAAATATTATAGTTACCTCAATATTAATTTTTATTATAATAATGTACCCTTGTCATCAAAATTCTTTTTCCATTAACTTTTTTTATTCTTCATCTTTATAACAAAAATAACAGAATTTCACGAAAATAAAAATGAAAATTCAAAGAATGATAATGATAGGTTACAGCTTTCTGTAGTGGAGCAGAAAGTCATTAAAAATAAATAAATTCCAAGATTTGTTTAATAAAAAAAATGTTTGAAACAGGAAAAGTAACCACCATTTATAAGTCGTTTCTCATTATGCAACCATTTTTTATTTAAAAAAAAATTGCGCTAAACATTTTTGGCAGCATTTAAAACAGTGATGAAGTAAAGAAGTTTTAGATTTTAAATATTTAACGATAAAGGAAACAAAACGATAACAGAATAACAGAAATAAAAAAAAAGCAAGTACTGGAAATAAGAAGAAAAAAAACGTAAAATAAAAAATCTTCATTAAAGTGAAAAACAAACTGTATTCAGAGAATGATAACGATAGGTTACGTTTCGCGGTTGATAGTAAAAAGTCATAATAAATAAGTAAATTCCAAGGTAAGTTAAAGAAATTAAAACAGGAAAAGTATCTGCCATTCAAATGTCGTTACTCATATATCAGCCATTTAAAAAAAACTGCGTTAGAAAATTTTGCCGAAGAACTAGAGGAGGTGTCACTTGATTAAAAAAAAGTGATAAAGTTAAATAGTTTTAAGTTTTGAATATTTATGGATAATAGAAACAGAACAATAACAGAACATAACAGAAATAAAAAAAACGCATTAAGGACAAAAACTGTATTCAGAGAATGATAACGATAGGTTACATTTTATTATTAGTGGTAGAAAATCATTTAAAGTAAGTTAATTCCAAAGTATGTTAAAAAATTGAAACAGAAAAAGTATCTGCCATTTGTAAGTCGTTCCTCATTTATCAGCCATTTCTTTTTAAAAAATTGCGTTAGAAAATTTCGATAATGTATAAAGGTGGCAATATTTTAATTAAAAAACAGTGATGGAATGATGTAGATTTAAATGTTGAATATTTACAGATAACAAAAACAGATTAATAACAGAATAACAGAAGATAACAGAAATAAAAGCAACTTAATAACAGAATTTTAAAAAAATCATTAAGTAAAAAACTGTACGCAGAGAATGATAATGACCGGTTTCTTCTGATTGTTAACAGAAGTCATTATAAATATGTAAATTTCTCGGAATGTTAAAAAAATTGAAGCAGGAAAAGTATCTGTCATTTATATGTTGTTTCGCATTATTCAGACATTTAAGAAAAATGCACAAGAAAATTTTGGCAACCTTTAAAGGTCGCAACATTTTGATTAAGAAATAGTGATGGAATGATGTAGATTTAAATTTTGAATATTTACAGATAAATGAAACAGAATAAGAACAGAGTAACAGAACATAACAGAAATGAAAAAAATGCACATTAAAGTGAAAAACTGTATTCAGAGAATGATTACGATAGGTCACATTTCGCTGTAATCTGTAGAGAGTCATTACAAATAAGTAAATTCCGCGGTGTGTTAAAAAAATTGACGCAAGGAAAGAATCTGTCATATATATGTCGTTTCACATTATTCAGTCCTTTTAAAAAAAAGCTCAAGAAAATTTTAGCGAAGTCTATAGCTGGCAATATTTTGAATAGAAAAGAGATGAAGTTTAATAGTTTTATATTACGAATATTTATAGATAACAGAAAAAGAACAATAACAGAATAACAAAACATATCAGAAGTAAAGAAATACGTAATAACATAACAGAAGTAATAAAAGCTAATTAAAGTGAAAAACTGCAATGAGAGAATGATGACGATAGGTTACATCTTGCTGTACTCAGTAGAAAATCATAATAAATAAATAAATTTGAAGGTGCGTTAAAGCAAATTGAAACAAGGAATGCATTTGCCATTTATAAGTAATTTTTGATAGAAAATGGACCAATAAAATTTTGATATCGTCTAAATTTGGCAATATTTTGAATAAGCAAACTTATTAGTTAAAGAAGAGTAGTTAGAAGAGAAGTTAGAAGTTAAATAAACTTAAATTTTGAATATTTATTTTTGAAGTGCATGTTCTTGCTATTTAAAGAGATGTAGGTATTTTTCGTTTCTATAAAAAATGAACCATATTTGTTCATCGTATTCTGTGGGAATGACAGAGAATTCCTATTCCCACGTCACTTCCAGTATGTGTTGACGTCATGAATGGAGAGTTTTCATTTATTCATGATAAAACATACGAAATAGCTTTTATTTTTCTCACTTAGAAGCGTTTCTGTAGTGAAAGTTGTATTTGTTCTGAATTATATACTACACTTCGTTGTTGGCTTAAAATATTAATGTTATTCATATTAAGAGAATTGGTTTACATACAAACATAGATAGCAATTCAATACCAAATTTATGACTTAATCGGACATAGGTCATTAAAAACAAAAAACTGCAATTTTTATTCGATCATTTTCAAATTTTAATGGAATGTTTGTAGCACTAATAGAAGTCTGTGTACAAAGTTTTAGAAAAAAATAATAATTAGTTTAAAATGTATAGCTAAAAGTATGGTTTTAATTATTGGTACTTAAAAAGTTCTATGCGAACGAATTTTAATATTTTTAAATTAAATTTTTACCAAAATACGTTGTTTATAGGTATTTAAATAAGCTTAAGTGGTTATGGTAATCGTATTAAAATATAACATAACTAGGCATTAAAATTTTTTTTTGTCACCAAACATTTCTTCAAAAAAAAAAAAACATGTTTAATTGTGTTTGATCAGTAATTAAAAATTAAAATTAGGATATTGAGTTAATCAAATGCCTTTAGAATTAAACAAGACACATCGAAGAGTATATAATTTTGTTTAAACAACAATAGAACAAAAACTGCTGCGCAAGGAACTTTTTGAATTTGTGAGAACATTGAAAAATTCCATTACGAGATAAAGCAACTTGAAAAACAAGAACAACATATTGATGTAGGGACCTTTCCAAATTCATAATCTTATAACTTGGTTTGAAAAATTCTGATTTAAACACGGTATAATGCCTATTACTTAGTAAAGTGTAATTTTTTTTTTAATATCTCAAAAACTAAATAATGAATATTTGAAGGATTTTTCTCATTTTGAAAGTTCAGCGTCCCCTTAATCTAATATTTTCAGTAGCCAACTCTCATTCCATAGTGGCTAACATAAAATTTTACATATTTATTTCTTAAATAATAGGTAACTAGAAATTATTTATCTGAATAACAAGAGTTTATTATGCAAACAATTATTCATTCAAATGAAATAGAAATGTGCAATTATTTAGCACTTATTAGATTAATACTAATACAAAATTAGTACTGTCACTTACGTAACATTTTTGACAAAAAGTATTACCTTAATCACAATACCAATTTTAAGAATTATTGAAAACTACTTAAAAAATTGCCCCTTTACGATTTAATAGAAGACATAATTATTGTTTATAACATAAATATTCAAGAGTAGGAGTGAGATTATGAGCTATAAAAAGGGAAAAAGAAATTTTTCGACAGGGAGAACGATTAGACTTTTTCCCTGAGAAGGTTGTTGTTGTTGTTAATTTACATCGTACTAGA
The DNA here is from genome assembly GCF_043381705.1 of Parasteatoda tepidariorum. Classification (NCBI taxonomy): domain Eukaryota; kingdom Metazoa; phylum Arthropoda; class Arachnida; order Araneae; family Theridiidae; genus Parasteatoda; species Parasteatoda tepidariorum. Next base: position 80,811,211 of record NC_092208.1, read on the forward strand.
GCTGCACAATGGGCTATTGGCGACGGTCTGGGAAACATCCCGGAGGATGATCCGAAGACATGCCATCACAATTTTGATCCTCTGCGGAGGGGATGGCACCCCTCCTTCGGTAGCCCGACGACCTGCGCGCGAAGTCGAGCACTTTACGGTAGCACAGTTTAACAAAGACCAATACCGCACACCCTCGGTCCCTACGCAGACTGATCCAAGTGGTCACCCACCCGCACACTGACCGTAGCCAGTGATGCTTGACTTCGGTGATCTGCTGAGAACCATGTCTTAACGATCAGTCCTCTGCGGGACTTTCCCTGAGAAGGAAAAACGAACAAGGACTGTTTTCTCTTTAGATAAGTATGAGAGTGCATAGGTTGTGTTCGTATTGAGATGCTGGGTTCGAGATTTTTACTTTCTGTATTTATTTTTGATATGCTAAATTTGTCGTGTTACTAAAAAGGTATCTTTAATGATTCGTTTTAACTATAAGGACTGTAGGGTTTACTGTAGGGCATATTATTTACAAACATTGATTATTCAATAAATAAACGCATTAAAAAACATTTGATAAATAACGTAATAAAAAAATCGCAAATGTTGTGTTACTTAATAAATAATTGCTGTTTGAATCAGAAATACTCAAGATCTAGAAAATTTTATATGCATCGATTATTTCAAAAATCATTCTCTGAAAATATTCGGAAATACTGCGCAACAAATACGTAATGGTTGTTTGTATCATAAATATTCAAAATAGCACAAATTATTTTTTGGACATCAATATTTTAAAACATAAACATGTCAAAAATTTTGAAAATATTGCGTTACTTAATACATAATTGCTGTATGTATGATAAATACTCGAAAACGAGACTAATTATTTTTTATTATTTCACATATAATAAACAAACAAATAAAAATAAATTCATTTTACAATAAAAGGAACTCGTTATTAAGGTAAACTATATTTAGTGCAAGTAATTTTTACTGATTCAGAAGTTTTCAAATAAAATAATTTCGACCTACCTTTCAATATCAGTAAATAAAATCCGTTTCACATTGGAAAGGCTTTCCAATTAAAAAACCCAAGATAAAAAGTTTAGAGATTTAATGGGTTTCCATTTTAAAATCACTAAGCAAATGCGTTAATCAAAATTTTAATTTACTTCCAATATCCCTCACATGTTGGGATTGAGAAATTGAGAATTTATATTTAACTTTGAAGAATGGAAAATTGGGATCTACGAACTTTAATTTGAAATTGGTGTAGGAGGTGAAATGACTTATTAGTGTGGGTAGCGATTGAGGTTAAATGATAAAAGACTTATTTTCTTAAGATTGATTGGATTTTTGTCTAGTGACCATGTGTGCAAATCTAGTGATATAATAATTAGGTTATATTAATGTGCAGTACAAATAAATTTAAAATTTTCATGAATCTTATGAATTTTAATTAATATTTTCATAATTTAATATTTTAATGACTCTTATGAATTTTAATTAATATTTTCATAATTTAATATTTTAATGACTCTTATGAATTTTAATTAATATTTTCATAATTTAATATTTTAATGACTCTTATGAATTTTAATTAATATTTTCATAATTTAATATTTTAATGACTCTTATGAATTTTAATTAATATTTTCATAATTTAATATTTTAATGACTCTTATGAATTTTAATTAATATTTTCATAATTTAATATTTTAATGACTCTTATGAATTTTAATTAATATTTTCATAATTTAATATTTTAATGACTCTTATGAATTTTAATTAATATTTTCATAATTTAATATTTTAATGACTCTTATGAATTTTAATTAATATTTTCATAATTTAATATTTTAATGACTCTTATGAATTTTAATTAATATTTTCATAATTTAATATTTTAATGACTCTTATGAATTTTAATTAATATTTTCATAATTTAATATTTTAATGACTCTTATGAATTTTAATTAATATTTTCATAATTTAATATTTTAATGACTCTTATGAATTTTAATTAATATTTTCATAATTTAATATTTTAATGACTCTTATGAATTTTAATTAATATTTTCATAATTTAATATTTTAATGACTCTTATGAATTTTAATTAATATTTTCATAATTTAATATTTTAATGAATCTTATGAATTTTAATTAATATTTTCATACTTTAATGTTTTCATGAAGTTGTGGCTGCAGGATTTGTTTTGTATTATTTATCAATGATTAAATAAATAAGACAAAAAGTCAATGATTTAATAATTGAATTGTTAATTTAATAAATAAATCATTCAGGGATTTGAATGGGGAAAAGGGATTTAAGGGTTGGGCATTAGAGAATGGGGAAAAAGGATTCAGGGATTGGGTAATGGGGAATGGGCAAGACGAGTTTAGGGATCGGGCATTATGGGATGAGGAAAAGGAATTTAGGGATTGGGCATTATGGAATGAGGAAAAAGAATTTAGAAATTGGAACATTAGGAATGGGGTAAAAGAATTTGGGAATTGGACATTATGGAAGAGGGAGAAACTGTTGAGGGATTGGGCTTTAGGGGATGGTTTTGAGGAAGTGAGATACGAAAACTGAGATTTGTTATTTAAAATTTTTAAAATAAGGTTAAAGGAAATAATAAATGAAATTCTCAGGTGAATGTAAACATGTAAAGTGCAAATAAAAAGTTATTATTTTCATGAATTTTCATTACTAATAATTTAAGTTTGTAATATAACCAATGATTCACTGAGTGAAGTTCGTGAGTCAATGATTCCGTATGTGAATTCGTAATCTGATTATTTGATTGATTAGATCTGGGAATAAGGAAGTAGGTTTTTTGGGAATGAGGTTCGAGTTTTGGGAATGAGGTTTAAGGTGAGAATTGATGATTGGGATTTGAGAGTAGGCAATTTTAATTTAAAATGAAATGCTTGAATTGGAAATAAAGTATTATCATGAAAATAAAACCAATATCTTCATGTAGTACTAAAAATAAAATTTTTTTTTCATGAGCTAGTCATTGAGAGATTTAGGTAAAAATTAATTAGTTATTTAATGAATAAGTTTATGAGTTATGATTCTGGAATTGAAATAGTAATTTGATTGATTGATTGCAAACAGATTTGAGATTTGAAAAAGAGGATTTTGGGGGATATGGATAAGGAAATAGTTAATAGGCATAAAAGAATTGGAATTTTTAGTTTAAAATTGTGGAATTGGAAATATAGGGTTGAAATGGATGTTTTGTGCAACGTGAATTTTTATTTAAGAACTCCCTGTGCAAACTATTTTTTTTTATAAAAAATTTGCTTAATCTATTTCAATTATTAATGATTTCAGAACCATATTAAATTAAATAAAGAATTCTTACCTTTTTATATATATAAATAACTCAAATATGAACTTTTATTAAAGTTCATTAGTAACTTAAGACATGAAATGGTTTTAGAGTAAATATTATATAACATTATAACTTTAACTCACACAAAATTTTCGTAAGGGGAGGATATGAGTAAATTTTCTAAAATTGCAAGCTTATGTTGCCATGACAAATAGTTTAGAGACTTCGTTTAGAACTTTAATTATTTCAAAGTTGAAACGGAACAACTTTAATTTAAAATATTCTCCACCTCCTATTTTAATAAACGGAGTGCTTTCCATTAAACTAATGCTATGAGTTTCGCTTCAAAAATAATACTATCACAATCAACTGTGATTAATGTGTGTTGGGAAGAAAACGATTCTGAAGTTAAGGTGAGCAATCTAGAATGTATTGTGGAATTGAAAGAGACCGTTCCAAATCTCTCGATAATAGTGGATCAAACTTTTCTCCCACTTTGATCCATTCTAAGACCACCTACTCAAGGGAATGGTGCTATTGTAAAATAAGGGGATTAGAGGCAAATTCTTTTAGCTTTATAGGTGAATAGTGCTTTAAAAGAGCGCATTTTACAACAAAGCAATAATAGCAACTAAAACTTTCTGTATCAGAATAATAAAAGTTTTATTGAAATACCCTGATTTTGAGGAATTATCAGAGCAACTGAATTTTATACAAAATTAAAATGTCATTTTAACGGTGTATAAAATTCCGTTCCTATGGTAATTTCAAAAATCAGGGTATGTTAAGTTTGTAAGTTTTAAATGCATGTTTGTGACACTAATTTACGGTTAAGATTTACGGTTTTGAGCTGGCTAACTGGGCTGCTGGCTCTTGCAAAAAAGTAAAATGTGCAAAAAAAAAAGTTGTCATCAGTTTTTTTAACAATCAACAGATTTTTTAGCTTGATTGCTGGATTGGTTGCGCAAAACGGTAAAATGTTCGATAAAAAGTCATGAGTAGATTTTTTAACAGTCAACGGATTTTTAGCTTGGTTGTGCGAAACGGTAAAATGTGCGAAAAAAAATCATCACTAGATTTTTCAACATTCAATAGATTTTTAGCTTATAAAAGCATTTTTTTTCTGTGAACGTTACATACTAAATCTATACTCGCATCAGATATATGTCTACTGGGTTGATGTGAGTCGGAAGCAGAATTCGTCTCGACCTGTCATCGTTGGGAAACGAACCAACGAATCCCGTCCTAATTGGGAAGCGAGAGCTTCACCTCACTGGGGGTGCACGCTCTATCCCCAAAACCATCATACAAACCACCATATTCTTTTTGCATGCATATAGACAGATGTCTCAAAAACATTTCGATATGAAAAGGTGGCTGATGAGGAAATTATTTGTTAAGTTTTTTTCCGACTCATAAACAGTAGCGTTTAGAGAAAAGTGCATGCACAGCCATTATGATTATTTTGCTCCACGCACTTTTGAGGATAGAAATAAGCTTTGCTTTTTCTCAAGATTTCTAATCAGTTCTGGAATAATAAACTACTAATGTTCAACTCCGTGGCCTTGTAATTTTGAACCAATCCAGATGACAAGGAAACTCCTGGATCAGTACCCCCAGAGGTATTGATTTGTTATGTGAACATGGCGGACTTTGCGACTCGATGGATTTAACGTGCAACAGTCACCATTTACTACACGGGGAGTCTTCGGTCGGTTGGGATTGAACCCACAAACTCTTGGACACGAGCCCTACCAACCAGGCAATCCCGTGCTATAGAGCCACTATTGGAAAAAAGGGTCTTATGAAGCCCAAGTTATTTTGCTGTTAGGGAAAACATTCGATTTTTTTTTATATTTCTTGGATTAGGCGCATATAGTTAGTGCTCATAAAATTATATCTTTAATTATTGTAAGTTGTGCATTCACTATTAATATAAAGCTTTTTATAATTTTTTTTCCACAAAAGGCTCCATCTACAGATTTACTGTCTTCATGTCTTTGTTTTGAGTAAAATAATAATTTCCTGACTGGAAAACGGATAAAGTTAATTTTTTTCAGTTTTTTTTACTTATAAATATTTCTTAAAAGTGCTCAAAACTAAAAGCTACGGAAACCAGCGGAACCAACTGAAATAAAATTCTAGCAAAGTTGTTGTTAATATGCTAGAAAGATCCACTTCCTGCTCGCCTTACTCCCCGTGCCCATGGGAGCTAGAAACTAAGTCGATATTTTTAGGAACTAAGATCATTTTGTTTATAAAATATATAATTAGTATAACTTCATTTTAGAAAAATTTCATGATACGTTGATTGTATTGAAATGGATAAATTGAACGGAGTTTATAAACAACCAATTAAACTCTAAAAATAAAATAAATTAAACATAGGAATACCGAATGAGTAACACAATAAGTTATAAATGAGAAGTAGTTTCACTTGTTAAGATTATTTAAGAATAACCCTATACTGTATAAAAGTTTAATCTCTCTTGAATTTTCTTCGAAATTTGAAAAATTTTGTTCAGAAAGTTAGGAATTATACCTGTTAACATTCAATTGTTTTATCTATCAATTTATTTATCAAATGTTTGTGTGTCGATTTTGACATTAAGCCAAGTACGAGCTTATGAAGGGGAAATCTTCAGAGAGAGTAAAAAAGAAAAATTTTCTCCAATAATGGACAATTAACAGTTAAAATAAAATAAGCAAAAAAAATCTGAAAAAAAAATTTAAAATTACAATAACTTTCAAGTGCATTGGAATTTCGAAAGAAAATAACATTAACATTAAACGAATTGACCGGTGGCCGGCGTGGTATTTTTTAAAACAAGTTTAACAGTTAATGATTCTCGAATTAATTATCGACGGTTAATCTTTTTTATTCCATCGCACCTTTTGAACTTTTTTCTACACACCGTAGATTTCAAGTTTTTAAGACACAGTTATTAACAATTTTTTAATATGAAGAGAATTCTCATATTTTTACCCAATTTACTAATCTATTTTTATACAGTATAAAAGTTGTTGATAGATAAAATTTGGAATCATGAATATCTTGAGATAGAGCACTCGCCTCCAAATGAGGCGACCCGGTCTCGAATCACAGCGATGGTTGGTCGATGCGAATTTCTCACCCGGCTTGCACAAACCACAGATCTGGCATAAAATATCCTCAGTGATGGACGGATCATGGGTTAGAGTCCCTTTGCCGTTAGGCTGACCATGGGAGGTTTTCTTGGTTATTCTCCCCATGTAACGCAAATCCGGTTAGACTCCTCCGAGAAGGCCAATTTTTCCCAATACATGATCCAGGAGTTCCCTTGGCTTCAGTATTGGGGTCAAAATTACATGATTGAGGATTTGAACATTGGTAGTCGTGAACTCAAAGTTAAGTTGCTTGTTCAACGATGGCTATGAAATAAAATATATAAAATTCAGATAACATGAAGGATTATTAGCAGATAAAATGCAAATAGTTTCTGACGTATAAGTTTCAACCCGTTTAGGACCGGTGTCTAAGAGCTAGTGTCTCTCCAGACCCGTTTGTTTTGAGAGTATACTTACGCGATTTTTTTCCCGTTAGTCTGATTTCCTTCAAAAATTTGCATAAAATCATGCCTGCAATTCAATACGCTGAAATTTACATTTTATTATCATTGATAATGCCTGAATACACTAAAATAAAATGTTTACGATACATACATTTTTTTAAATAAACAACTGCAAGTCTGACTCAAGACGTACGCAATAATATCTGGCACTCCCTGATCTGCAAACGACGAATCTACATCCAATGGATGGTGTTTTCGACACTAGGGAGCGATGCAAGCTGTATGCCGCGTATACTTCCGGGTTACAGCTTCCGGTGTATTTTAAAGCCATTTGGCTCACAACGTGATCATTGTATTTCAAGATTCTTGCAAACGTGGTATTTGAATAATTATTACTAAACTTAATCTTGCTCCTCGAACAATACGCTAACAATAACGTAAGATAGTGCACAGCTTGCAACACGAACAAACAGTAATAAACAAATGGAAAGGGGCGAAATCAAGACTGCCAAAAAAGCGAGTTATTCNCTAAACTTAATCTTGCTCCTCGAACAATATGCTAACAATAACGTAAGATAGAGCACAGCTTGCAACACGAACAAACAGCAATAAACAAATGGAAAGGGGCGAAATCAAGACTGCCAAAAAAGCGAGTTATTCAAAATCTAGCAACCATGTCACCTTTTTAAACAATATATCTCTAAATAACTTAAACAAATTTTCACTTCAAACTCACCAGAATTACTTTATAACATTAATATCTTACGAAATACGGCAGATTTTAGCTTAGAAATTATCTAATTTATTTCTTTTATTGAAAACAAAATGATCCGTTTGAAAATTTCGCCTCGCAGAATAACATGTAAGCAGCTTCAAACTTTCCAACCGGAACTAGATTATTATTGTTTACAATTCTACTGAAAACACCATCCATAAGAATTCCATCCTTTTCTCATACCGGAGAAATATAACCAGTTTCAGTAATTAAATCAAATTTCGTCATTAGTTGCAGTAATTCATAAACTTAATTCACTAATCCTCTCGAAAGAGTTGAACACATGAAGTTGTTTACTTGTTTAAATAAATAAAAAATACTCTGAGCCGAAGGCATGTATTTAAAGTCAAACACTTATGAAGCATTTTTTGAAACCATCAAGCTTTTTTTCCGCCATTTTGCATCTTTTAAAAAGTGAAATAAAATGTTCCAAATTGAAATCGCCTTCGTGTGATCCTGGTCTGCTTGAGTCGGAAAAGTTCGCCTCAAATCTGACATTGTAGGCTTGAAGGGGTGACATTCAGGTGCAATATGAGTTTACTCCAAGACGTTGACTCTTGTAGCTTCGTCTTATTGTGGATCAGAAAGGTGGAATGAGAAAACGAAGTGATCTGAAAAGAACTATACTCTGTTGCAAGTTAAGAAAAAATCATCCCAATGGAGAGAGCCTATTTGAATCTAAGTGGACGCTTAAGAAAAAAATATCCCAATGGAGAGAACCTATTTGCATCTAAGTGGACGCTTAAGAATAAAACATCCCTATGGAGAGAGCCTATTTGCATCTAAGTGGACGCTTAATAAAAAAACATCCCTATGGAGAGAGCCTATTTGCATCTAAGTGGGCGCCAAATCGATGCCAAGCTCCCAGCGTGAACGTATATCAATTTCGCGAACTCTTGAAATGACCTTGAACAGCCTTCTTTTGCTTGCTTTCTTAAATCATGCGAAATGAATAAAATAAAATTTATCGAATAGTTGTTGTTGTTAATTTACGTCGCACTAGAGCTGCACAATGGGCTATTGGCGACGGTCTGGGAAACATCCCGGAGGATGATCCGAAGACATGCCATCACAATTTTGATCCTCTGCGGAGGGGATGGAACCCCTGCTTCGGTAGCCTGACGACCTGCGCGCGAAGTCGAGCACTTTACGGTAGCACAGTTTAACGAGGACCAATACCGCACACCCTCGGTCCCTACGCAGACTGATCCAAGTGGTCACCTACCCGCACACTGACCGTAGCCAGTGATGTTTGACCTTCGGTGATCTGCTGAGAACCGTGTCTTAACGATCAGTCCACTGCGGGACCAAATTTATCGAATAAAAACCATTGTTTTGTTATTAAGAATTAATAAAAATGATATTTAAAAATCGTAACAAATTTACGTCTTTCTGTTCGCATTTAAAAAAAATTTGACGAAGGAATAACATATATCGTTTCCAGCAAACGATTTTCCTCTACAGCAAAATAAAAAGTAAAAAAAATTCTTAATCTCGCATTTGATTTGTTAAAGACACAACACGCGCCTTTTTTAGTGGTCCAATCAAATCCAACGCCTTGCAACGTCATTTATCTGTTTCTTTTTCAAGAACGAATGCGCTCCTTATTTATCGAAATATGCTGCCAAATCTGGGATTCCAGTGAGGCTACGAAACTATAACCCTTTTTAAAAAGTCTATAATATATATCGTGAAAAGATTGCACGCATAAAATTTTTGGCCGAAGATTTTAACTTTTAAAAGCTTTTATATTGCTCTGAAAGTATATTTATATAATTTGATTAAAAATAAAACAGAACTAAGGATAACTATGGAACTATAGTATAATGGAACAATAAAACTATAACTATGGAACTATAATTTGATAACTAAAAAAATTTTTTGATCGCTTTATTACGATCAGTGGTTACCCATTGATCAAATGCTTCTTTCTTCTTGTTTGACTCCGACAAACGCCACAACATTTCAAATCATGGGTTACAAAATCTGTCTCAATTGATGTTTGTCGTCGGATTGATTTTCATATCCTGCCTATGTACGTGTTTCAAGACGTCACAAAATACTTTTCCTTCTTCAGTATTCATATTTATATTAAAATCACCGTCAATTATAAGTTAATAATAAAAAGAATATAAAGATACTTGAAATTATTATTATGTAAATACATTAAGAAGACTGCTGGTGAAAATTAAAAGAAAAAAGAAATCAAACAGTAGCGGTTGGCATAGCAACGCATACAAAGACAATTCACGCGCACTGTTTACTGTTACTCTTGAACACAGTTGAAAAGTGTGATGTCGTCCAAATAAAGTGAGCACGCCATCAATCCCAAACAAGACCCATTTTGACAATGGGTAATAAAACGGAACTGATGACTACTTAAATCCTTATCCGCGATGGTCTTTTCTTAATTTGCAACGGAGTATAGAGTAAGCACTTTCTATGGTTGGTATTTGATAGCGATAGAGAGGACTCTTTCAGCATGGAAACAAATTAATCTTTTTCGGCACTTTTTTCGCACAAAATACAATTTTCGCTAATCTTACTTTTACTAAAATTACTAATTTTTGGGTTTAAAACGTAAGAATCGAAAAGCATTTCTTCCCATTTCTGAAATATTTTAAGAATGTCTCTTTTAGAGTGTGACTTTTAAGCTATTAAGAATTAGAATAACAGGAGTGAGAATTTATCTGAGACATGGACCTTTAATTAAAAGTGATTCGGATCTTCTAAGAACGTGGAAAAGGAAAATTCTACGGAGGATTTTCGGCGCAATATATGAGGATAAACACTGGAGGATTAGAACAAATAAAGAGATTGATGGTAAACATAAGAAAGCAGACATTGTAACAACTATAAGAATGAAAAGAATTCAATGGCTTGGAAATATGCTCTGTGACACATGAAGAACATACTCGGAAAGAAACGTTATGCTGAAACTTTGAAATGAAGATTAACGGGGGAAAATTTTATATCTGGGTGTCCTTCGTATTTTGAAGATTTTTTTTATGTTCTTACAGGAATGATTTCAAAGAGATATTTTCTACTAATAAAAAATTGAGACTGAATTATTAGGAAAATAAAATAATTAATCTAAAGTGCCCCCAGAAAACGGTACACAATGAATAATCCTTGATCTAATGATCGGATCTTCACGTTCTAGAAATTAATCTTAATGGTTTGAGGAGGAGACATCAAATATCTTAAATAATTAGTGCAAATGTAAAATATGCAGACACAAAAACGTACTTTCTCTAAATTAAAATACCTTTTTTTGACGGATTCAGACTTTTGATTCCCCCCCCCCCCCAAATATAAGGGGTAGCCACGGTCGGGGAAATATGGTCGCTATAGTTTGGTCAGAAAAAGGATCCGAAGTGTGTACCCCTTAATGTTAATTTTATTTTTTGCGTGTTTTGCCATGTCTCCAAAACTTTTTAAACGAATTGAAAATTATTTGCACATGATTATTAAAAGATAATTCCAAGCAAAAAATAAACACTAGTAAATATTTATTATTTTTTATTATTTTATTTAACAATAGTCTGAATAATAAAATATCATCTGCTCTAATTAATTACCATAATTGAGGTCAACCCCTTGAACCATTAGGAGTGAGTCCTAAAATGTGAAGATCCGATCATTAGATCAAAAGTTATTCAGGGTGGTCAGTTTTCTTGGCGCACTGTACAGTAAAAGCTCCAAGGAATTGTATTCAATCCAAGGGTAGCCGAATTCTACATCCAATATAAGACAGAAATCCATCCTATTGCTAGATGTAAAAATCAGATAGAAGTGCACTTGAAATTACTAAGAATAACTTACTACAAGAAAAAAGAGATAAACAAAAAAGGAATGGTTCAGCATCTTGAAGATCAGGGTGATGAAAATGACAATTAGTAAGATTTATTATTTGCTTATTTCATTTTTTTAAGAAAATATAGCGCTTTAAATGTTATGAACGGAAAAATAAGGTTTCCTAAAAGAGACCCACTTTACAAAATGACCATTATGCTTTTCGAATTCTTTAAAAAAAATAACGCCGAGCTATAATAAATAATACAGATTATTCATGATTGCATACTGAAAAAATATTGCATATTGCAAAATCTTACTACATATTTTTCTTACGTGATAGTCAAACAGCACTGCTATTCAGAGTCTCTTTTGGCCAGAACAACAAATTATTTTGTGATCAATTGCAAAGCGCACATTCTGTTTCGAGTGGATGGGAATAATGGTGGATTGAGAACTCAAATATAACGTTGGTAAAACTATTAGGGAATGAATGATATCTTTTATCTAAATTATATGCGAATAGATAAAATACTTTTTATTTATTTATTTTTTCCAATGGCAGGCACTGAATTTGAATCTTTTGCCTATACTATGCCAGAATTGTTGCTCATTTGGCGTTACCCAGTGGGCACCTGTGAACCAAAGTCACGGAGGCGAGCAACATTGCCCACGCCACACTGCCACAAACCCGTTTATAGGGTGGGCGACATTCGCACATCATACACACACACAACAGAGGACAGCACAAAGAGAGAGAGAAACATCCATGCCCAGAGCGGGATTCGAACCCGCAGCCTATGGCTTCGTAGTCAGGCACGCTAACCGCTCGGCCACCTGGTCGGCTATATAAAATATTAATATTATGTAAAATAAATTTTTCTCAACTATGTATATAAATAAAAGTGAAAATTAATCTTGCGCATTAAAGTCACTTTTTAAGAAACAGAAATAATTAGATATTATTTATTCAACATAGGTTTCGCTTTAGATAAACGAATTTTTGTTAACTAATTTAAAAAACAACTGTGATAAATATGAGTATACACTAGCCACGAGTTAAAAAATAAAAAAATTTTCTTATTTATTTTTTTAAAAAAACTATGATTTTAAATCATTTAAGCAACTTTTTGTAACAAAAAATATCATGTTGATGCAAACGTTTAATTCGCCATTAAGATACATAACAGTATCATAATTATTGCGCTTTATACAAAGAAAAAAATATCCTAGGATAACTTGTGAAGCGTTTGCGATATTTAGTTAAAATTTGGTGGTTGAATGCAGATCTTGTCTAAGAGCAAATATTTTGAGAGCATATGTTGATTGTCCTACTTTCTGAGCAATTGCATGTGAATTATGATTCATAGAAACTCTGCGTCCGAGAACAAGCTCAAAACAACAAACGCACCAAGTGTTATAACATATAAATATAATTTGAAAAATTATCCCGCTTCTTGTTACTAACGAATTACTTCTTATGGAAATTGTCGACTGAGTACAAACTCAAAATAAACGGACCAATTGTTATAACGATAAAATGTCACAGTTAAAAAATAATTCCACCTCCTGTTACTAACGAATTACGGTTGAATACAAGGTTAAAACATACAGAGTATTATAACAATAAAATAACACATTAAAGAAATTATCCTTCCTGTTACTAACGAATTGTAGCTCATAGAAATTCCGGACTGAGTACAAGCTCAAATTAATTGGAGCAAGTGTTGTAATATTAAAAGAACACGTCAAAAAATTTATCCCACTTCCTGTTACTAATGAATAGCGGGTCATAGAAATTCTTTTCTGAGTACAAGCTCAAAACAAACAGATCAAGTGTTATAACAATAAAATAACGTATTAAAGAAATTATTCGTCTTCCTGTTACTAATAAATTCCGGCTCATAGAAACTCTTGACTGAGTACAAGATCAAAACAAACGGACCAAATGTTATAACAATAAAATAACACAGAATAAAAGTTATCCCACTTTCTGTTACTAACGAATTATGACACATAGAGACTCTGGACTGAGTACAAGATCAAAACAAACGGACCAAGTGTTGTAACAATAAAATGCCACAGTTTAAAAAATTCATCCAGATTCCTGTTATCCAAAGTATACCAGATTTTTAAAAAGAAAGGTTCTTGCAGAATGCTGCACTGATACATCAAACTAATATATTGACCGAAGTACTGAAATAATTGCTTGGATGGTGTATCCTGGCTTAGAAGGTTTTCAAGTAACAGCAAGTAGTTGTGGAACAGACGAATATTTTTTTTGTGAATTTTAATTTAAATAGTAATACATAAAATGAAGAAAATATAGTTTACGTAGCTGCACTGGAACTTTACTGAGCTATGCTAAATATACTAGACAAAATGAGCTAAACTTATTATTCTGTAACTATACTACAACTCAACTGACTTAACTGAATGTATGAATTGATAAAATTAAATCGAAAAATATAATAGATTTACGTTAAACTTACGTCGAAGAAAAAAGGATAAATAGAATTTTTGCAAATGAGATTTTTCTTGTCCTAAGTTTAAGAAGAAAAAAATTCTTTTTTCGATATCGAAGGAAAGAATAAATAAAAAATGAATTCCTGTCAAATGTGAACAACTCTTGGGTGATAAATTACGAAACTTGTTTTATTATATTTAGTTAGTTTTATTATATTTAGTTTTATTTTATAATATTTAGTTAGTGTTATTGAATGTTCAAGAAATGAAAAGAAGAATAAAGAAAATATCTATTATGATATAAAATAACGGTTGAACTTTTTGAAATTGTAGAAACATTTTAATGAAAGAAATTATTTCCTAAAAAGTGCTGCTTATAAATTTCTCGCGAATTTCAAAACTATTTAAAAACACAAATACTTCTTAAAAGTGTAATTTAAAACATTTTTTTAGCTTTATTGTGCATAAGTTTTCCCAAATTTTAAGCTGCAAATTTTAATTTATGTTTTAATTATTGTAAGGAATTTTAAGAACGAATTTTATGTCATATTGTAAGGCAAATATGACGAATGATAACAAGAAGGCTGAAGGTAGAAATATACGATTTGCTGCATTTTTCGTAGAACACTTGGTTTATTCTCACCAAATTTTGGATTGATTTGGATGTTTGTTAACAGACGGTCCTAAGAACTCAGAACAGTGTTTCAAAATGCTTACCAATTCAGTAACAACATGGCGCATTCTGTTAGACTATATTGGAGCAGGGCCGCCTCGAAAGAGGAGGAGTTATAGTTTAGGGGGCCACGGCACTCGTTTTCTGACGTCACGCATTACGATCCAGATACGTTTCTTCACTTTTTCTTTAGTAGTTTGAATGAAGTCAAAAAGAGATAGCTTTATTCATAAAATTTCAAGCTCTGCTAGAAAGGGA
>NC_092208.1:80827204-80865644 GCF_043381705.1 Parasteatoda tepidariorum
ATCAATATATATGTTTAGAATTTTTACCTAATTGTAAGAAATTAATATATAATCAAAAAGAAAAAACATTATAAAAATTTAATATACCAGCCAGGAAAGCAAGATTGAAGACATCAAACTCTTTCAGTTTTACAACAATGCAAAGTAACTGCATTTTTTCTGCAAATTTATCAGAAAGTATACTTCTGAAACAATGACTGCATAATTTCTTCAAATTTACTGCAGAATGACCACGGATTTAAAGTTTCAGTTTTTTTCTAAATTTATGATTTTAAAGTGACCTCACTTAAACTACAGTAATTTTGTAGACAATAGCTAAAAGTTTTTTCGAAATAAATTACTGAGAAATTACTTCGCATTAGCTGCAAAATAACTGCAGTGTTTTTACAGTTAAGATTGCACTACAGAAAACTTGCAGTTAACTCAAAAAAAACTACGAAATTACTTCAATTCTGTAGAAAAACTACAGTTTATTTTCAGCTGGGTATAGCTATAAAAATTCAAATTAAACTATATCTGAAATTTTCTAATGGTTTATTGAAATTTCATTATGTTTTGGCCGCCATTCCTGTTTGCACGGTGTTCCGCACGAACAGGAATGGCGTCAAACGCTGACATCCGCTCAAATATTTCGTTTGGTTCAAATATTTCATAGCCTGACTTGCGCATTGCTCTAACTCCTATAAACGAAATTTATAGCAAGATTTAATTCTTTTAAGTAAACAACTACATCTACATACACCTTCAACAGAGAGTAGTGAACAATAAATTTCTATATCCTGCCGTTTTTCTTTCATTATTTTTTAAAAACATTAGCAATTTTTGGCATCCCTTTCTTGAAAACAGTGTTTTTATACTTGAGGACCGCTAAATTCTTTGCAAATACCTTTAAGAACAATGTTTTAAAAATGGAATCATAACTCGAACTTGATATGATTTTGTAAGAAACATTTAATTTTCACTTCAATTTTATAACTAGTTTCTTCAATATTTTAATTTAAATTGTCCTTCTACATCATCGAATGATATTCATTTTTTCCCTTACTCCATTTTTTTCCGTATATTTAATGGCTATTAAAAATCCTTTATGTTTGAATTTTTCATCTTACATTTTTTGATAAATATATCACATTTCTTTTAATAGTGCTTTTAATACTTTTGTAGAATTTAGTTCTCGGATTTTGTTACACTTCACAGATCAACCTTTCCCGCTAAAAATATTAAATTTCATATTACTGTTTAGATAGATTTCGGAAACTATGTACACAATTTTAAAGTTGTCTGCATTTTTTCACAACAAGCTTTTAAGAAACCTTAACAAATTGCTTCATCAATCAAAATCTGATACGTATATTTTTTCTCGGAAAATCGAGCATTCAATATTTTTAAAATAATTTCTATTTCGCTATTTTAAGCTTGAATATAATTTCGCATCTACCTTTAGATTAGGCAAACACGATTTCTTATAATCATTGCAATGTTCATAACAAATTGAATGAATCAATTAATTTTGATTTCTGATTGGATTGTTTAGGTTTAATGCGCAATTACTGGATGCTTCGAATAATTTACCGAACTCATACCACATCATGTGAACAAGTGAGTAAAAATGAATGATGGCGCATAATTTGTCTGACATAGAATATAAAAAATAATGGAGAAAGCATACAAAACATAAGTGAATAAATAAGAAATTAAAAAAAACTAACAAACAGGAATTATTGCAACTAGAATACATCGCGATCATGGAATCCGTATTTATCTCATAACGATAATAACCCCTAAAGATAATTTTAACTTATTTTATAACTGGTGTTCATCAATCAACCGAATTCTGAATTTACGACTATCAATATTCAATTCCATAGCTTTGAACCCAATCCAGAAGACAAGGGTACTTCTGTATTAAATATTGAAAGAAATTTGCTTTCCAGGAGGAATTTTTTTGATGGAGCTATCACGAATTTGCGTTACATAGAGATGAAAACTACAAAAACCTCACTCGGTTAGCTCGAGGCATGGGGATTTAGATCCATGATCGGTCTACTACTTAAGATAATTTACGTCAGCATTTTGGTCAATGCGAGCAGAAAGCTGAATCAACCAGTCTGTGTCATCTCATTAGAAGCGACTGCAGCCAACACCTCCTAGAATAAGGAAGGCCTCAGCACGGATCAAATTAGTAGTCCGATGTGACGAAGTTAACTGCGCAGTTGATGAAAAATAAGAAAGATGTCATTACGTTCGGAGTACTACGCTGCGCAGTGGTTGAAAATACGAAATAAGTCATTACGTTTGGACTACTAAAGGATATTTATGGTAACCCGTGCAGAGGCCTACTCTTTTCTAGGAGGTGTTGCTGCAGCTCCCTAAATATTATTAGTGCCTCGAATCGAATCGTTGCATCAAACTTAAATTGTTTGATTATTTCTAATTCAAACAATCGCAGAAAATTGTTTCATTGCATTTAAATTACATTTATTATTTGATTTTACTTAATTCTAGTGTCCATAGACATTAGAAAATTAATCTCAGATTCAATAATTAAGCTATACAGTTTTACGTTACGCTTTACAAATTTGAACTCTTATTTCATTCAGATGAGACTATGTGATTCTGAAACAACAACGAGTTCTTGATTCACATACCAAAACCAAAAAGTTCCACCATGTTTTGTAGGAGGCCTGATTTTGTGGGAGAAAAGACATCATTGCCTTTCATTTATTTTATTTTATAACCGTCGTTGAATAGTCGATCCGATTTTGAGGTCGACTGTTGATTGAAATGATTAATTTAAGACTATTAATGTTTAACTCTGTAGCCTTGCAACTCGAACTCAATCCAGAAGACATGGGAACTCCTGTATTAAGTATTGAGAGAAATTTGCCTTCGCTGAAGACGCTCAACGATTTAATGGAACTCCCTGTTACATGTCAAGATATTATGCAATTCACATCACCCTGTCGAATCTGGTTCATCTTATTGGAAGACGAGCTCTCTATCCCCTGCTAAAATATAAAGTATTTTCTAACCGTCGTTGAACAGTCGACCCAAATTTTGAGTTTATGACTACTAATGTTCAACTCCATAGTCTTGTAATTTTGAACCCAATTCAGAATACAAGGAAACTCCAGGATCAGATATTGGGTAAAATTGCCTTAGCGGAGGATTTTTTTATGGCACTAACTTGCATTGCTTTACGCAGAGAGGAAAACCACTAAAACCTCCCACGGTTCGCCTGCCAGCAAGGTTATTCTACCCCCCTCCCCAATCCGTATCACAATGAGGATATTTTTACGTCAGTACTGTGGTCGATGAGAGCAGGTCGATTCGACCTGCCATCTCTGAGATTCGAATCCGGATCACCTCATTAGAAGGTGAGAGCTTTATTCCCAGAGCCATCACTGCTGTTAGTGAATTCTTGGATATATTACTTTCAAATGCATCTAGAGCCTCAAAATTTCGGATAGGTAGATATGGTTTCTGTCCTCCATAATACCCCAAGTTGTAAAGATCACAAGAGGTACGCGATCTTTTAGTAGTCCAAACGTTGGAATGCCTTCCTTATTTTGCCCTCACTGCGAAGTTTATGTTAACTCCTTTAGACCACTAAAGTGATCCGTAAGACGGACTTCTCTCTGCTGGTTGACGACGGTTCTACAGTCAACGAGAGTGTTTCTCCTTTGTTGTTAGTTGTTATCGTGTGCTATTAAATAACTTAAAATTGTCAAGATTAGATTGTTCGAAAATGGTGCGTGGTAAACAAAATGTCAAAAATATACAATAAACACATATTTTCTTCAAAAGGAAATTTTTATGCCGCATATAAGTCGTTTTCAGATCCATTTAAAATAAATATTAATGGCATTTTTTTATTCAAATGGTTTTTTTTTAAAAAAGAAGAAAAAGAAATAATAAAAAAAAGGAATCTTATTTAAGAATTATTCAATGGAATTTCTTCCTATCTGAAGCAGAAGAAAGCTAAGTATGTCGCCTCTCTCTTGTATTTTATTTACCTGTGACAGCAAAAACGATTTCTATAGAAGCAATTTCCCTTCCTTTGACAATTTTTTTCTTCAAATCACTATAGCAACGGTTATAAATGTGCCCCACAAGACTGAAATAATATCATTCACTTTGATTTAAAAATAAATATTGCATGCATAAATAAATTGCTCGACTTCCTTCCAGGAATTGGTGTCCATAGAAATTTCAATAAAGTAAATTTTAATTACATTTTGCACTTAAGATTTCTAATTAATTTCATTATTTACTATGGATATTGCGTTTTGTGTCAACATATAAGGTTAATTTCATTTTAAGAGTAAATATTTCGCTATAATGCAAATATTTTATTCGAAATTTATTATATTTTTTGTATCGATTAAAATACATAACAATATTTCATCTGTTGATGAAATGAGATCCCCGAAAAAGTTAAATTCGACTTCTCATATTTATCATTGGTAAAAATCAATCAAAAATTTTTTAAATTTTTTTTTAATTTGATGTATATATACAGATATACAGGTTAAAATATATTTATTTTAGATATATCTATAGTATATAATGATGTGTGAGAAACTTGCTGTCTCTATTTATGACAAACGCAAGGACTTTAAATTTAACGTCCTGTTAAACTTTTCCTGCAAATACCGCATTCTTTGATTTATTATTTTTTATTAATTTAATTAATAATAGTTGGAAAATTTTGAATTGCAAGATATATAATTTTTTTACATTTTAACGAATTTAATTTTACCTGATAAATACAAAATTTGAGCGAAATAAGTCGAATAGTTCCTCAGAAATCAAATTTTAAAAAATGTTTTTTTTTATGACGTATTGTGCTGTGACGTATGTGTGTGGCAGAAGTCAAATTCCTGGTCATTGATGCCGTCACTGGCAAACTAGAAAAAGGGCACCAATCTGCCGTAAACTAAGCTTATTAGTATTAACTAGAGCAGGGATGGGCAAACTTTTTTAGTCGAGGGCTAAAAATCGAAAAAAAATAAAGATTGGTGGGCCTGGTAAAAACTTCTAAAATAAAAATAATAAAAAAGCGATATGCAAATTTTAATTTTAATATTTAATGAGATGAATGAAATTGTGATTTCATTTTTAAAAGTTCCTTTTATTGAGGTTCGAAATTGGATGCGCTTATTTTAAAGAACGAGGTCAAATGCTTGCATGTTAGTCTACTTCTGAAATTATTTCTTCTAAGGTTCATACTTGAAAACATTCTGTTCACATATATAAAATGAAGCAAACATAGCACTGATTTTCTGGGCAAGAGATATTAAATTTTAGAAACTAGCTTTTGCTAATGTTTTGCAAAACTGAAACTTCGGCATGTTTAGAAGCTACAATAGTGTGCGATCTTTACATACTCAATAAATAATGTTAGAACTCGCACCGGCAGAAAAATCAACTCGTTGGAGCTTAAAATGCGCTGTCTGTCGTATGTGAAGCACAATTCACCTATGTCAGATTTCATATGTCTGATCCTCGAGAAAAACAAGCGCTCGTTGGAGCTAGTCTGCGGCTATTCTATAAAGAACTTCTGCGTTGAAAATTTTACCAATTGACTATTTCAATCAATTCCACCAATAGAGAAAGTAAAAAGGTCATCAGTACTTTAAAATATAAAGATCAAAAAGTAATTTTAAACAAAGTAGACAAAATAATGGCTGTATAATATATCTTGTTTATATTCGCCACGGATCAGCAAGTTAGAATTCTATCCGCGGGCCGGATAAAATCTTCCGGCGGGCCATAGTTTGCCCATCCCTGAACTGGAGGCATAAAACAACAAAAACGTTTATAGGGCGGAGATAGCTTGGTTGGTAGGGCACTTGGCCCCTTTCCAAGAGATTGCGGGTTCGATCCCGACCAGAAGAAGACCACCCGTGTAGTAAATCGTTGCTATTGCACGTTAAATCGGTCGGGTCATAAAGTCTTCCATGTTCCCTTAACAAATCCTGCCTCTGGATGTACTGATCCAGGACTTTCCTTGCCTTCTGGAATGGTTCGCAATTACAAGGCTACGGAGTTGAACATTAGTAGTCGTAAACCCAAAAATTGGGACGGCTGTTCAACAACGGTTAAAAAAAAGGCAGCAACGTATTATTCTGTCATAAACTATTCTTACATGTTCTTAACTTAAAATAATATTAAAATTATAGGCTTTAAAAGGTAATGTTTTTTTTTATTTGACACTGTGCGTATCCAATTTTCTTTTGCGAATAAATATTACCCGAAGAAGACTTATTTAAAATTTAGACTTCTTTTAATCAATAGTTTCCATAAATAACTTATTTTATCAGATTTTTTAAGTCGAGCAGTCGTCAGAAATAGGAAAAATGAGATTCTACTGCTAGGTTTCGTAAAATTCGATAAATTGAGTTGCTTAGAGTTGACAAGTTCTTCAGTGATTTTATTTATTACGATGTTAAAGAAAGATTGCTTCTGTAATTGCAATTTTTAGATTTAATGAAATTTCTAGAAATAACATTGAATGGAATAGATTTCTAATAATTTTTAGTTACTTTCGCATTTGACACTTAAAATATCTATGTATAGTAATATCAGATTTCAAGATATTTTACGAAATATTTATTTGAAATGATCATTAGAAAGAAAGGTTAACCTTTAACCTTTCGCTTTCGTATGGTTGCTCTCAGTCACCAGTCCTTAATGAGAAATAAAAATTGACAACGAAATGCGACCACTGAAAGTCAATTTTAAGTATGAATTATTTACGTATAATAATAGTCAGATGATTTTATAGAACACGGCAACAATAAAAGATTTTTTTGTTTAGTTAAATAGAAGGGAATATTTACAATAAAAGTCGACATTTAATTAAAATTAAAATCACATTTAGTTAAAGCCAGTTAAAATGCTCATATTTTGATAAAAGTTTCAAAGTAATGTTGGGAAAAAATTTCATATACAGTTGCTAGTTAATTCTTTTAAGTTTTATTTTTAATTGCGAAATTGTTCTATTTTCAAAAAGTAGAAATACTTTAATTTGTAAAGATACTGAACTTTCAAACTTTCAATCCAGGAGCTTTTACCGACCCGCTCTTCTGTTTGGCATTTTTTTTAATTATAAAAAACAACTTTATTTTTTACTTTTTTATAGTTTTGGTAATATATTTTAATAGAAATAAAAATACTTGCAATATAATTGAGGCCAACTACAGCTAAGAGTAAAATGTTCAAAAGCGAGAGCGAGTTATTTAAGACCACTGGATTGTAAATTAGCCGCTGTATTTTCTCCCCAATTGAGGCTTAAAGATTGATGATCAGTAAAAGGGTTGTAAAGGCGGCAGTGGCGCAATGGCAACCAAACTTCCACCAACTTGCGATTGGTCTCGAAATTGTGAAACCTTTACATCCATGGTTTCCTTGACCAACGCTTTTTGTTTTAAAGTAATTCAGTAAAAGTATCACTTTCACACTTTAAACTATTTCTTTCTTTTTTCCGAATTTGCATATACTCATGATTTATAACATGTTTCTTTTAAAAACATTTCCCCACAGGTGTTGAACCTGCAATTAAAATTATTTAGTAAAAGAAGCGGCCAGGAGAGCCTGGTTGGCAGAACGCTGGGCTAATGTTCGGCAGAACGGGAGTTCGAATCCAGCCTACCTAAGACTTCCCATGGCATTAAATGGTGACTGGTGCACGTTAAATCAGTAGAATCACCAAATCCTCCATGTTCCCATAACAAATTATACATCTGGGGGGCTGAATTAGAGATTGATTAGTTTCTGGTTCAGATCAAAATTACGATTTAGGGATGAATGAATGGAGGTATTAATGGGTCCGTCTTATAGACGGATATTGCAGAAGTCGAATTCTTGGCCAAAGATGGCGCCACTAAAAAGCAAGAATAATCATATACCTTGCTTTAATGACCTATGACAACAACAACAACAAAAGAAACTTAAATTGATTCTTATCACAGGCCTGCAAACAGTAGCTACTATTATGTCCTTGTGTAGAAAACTTACGAGACTTTTATGAATAAATTTCACGGAAAATTAATCACTTGAAAATTAATTATTGAAAATTAGTTACTCACATTATGAAAAGTAATAAATGCACATGTATGAGAATTAATAAATTTGTTTGAAAGAAATATCTCTGATGATTGAAATTCTACTAATTATTCACAATGAAGTATACTCAATTTAATCCTTGACCTAAACTGAACTTACTATGTATAATTTACCCAACCAGTTTCTTAAGTCTGTTAGTTAAATTAATCTCAAATAATCTCTGCTTTTGAAGTTTATGAGAAACATAAGGTCTTCTTGCTTCTGAATTAATAAGTAATAGTTAGGAATATTTGATTAAGGTGTTTATTCTTAACAAAAACGTTAAGAAGTTGAATTATTTGCGACGATGTTGCGTTAGTGTTTGGAGCTACTTTATTCGTTAGTATAAAGTAAATATTTAAGCTTTCAATATGTATGTTATTATTAAATTAAATTTAGTTATAATCATTAGACTTTGGATAGGGGATTTCTTTAACGAAAACCCTCAAATTTATTTGTTGAAAAATTTTTTTGAAGCAAAATAGTCAAAATACGAAATAGTTAAACTTTGGTTGAAACTTGGTGAATTTAAGATTGCCTTAGCAATAAATAATAGGGGAAATAGAGATTCTGATTCGCGCATTCCAGATATGTATTTTGCTGTTTCCAATGCCACTTGCCAATCAACAAGCTTTCTTGGTGAAACAAAGCATATTTAAGACATAGGATGCGTTTGTTTTTCATTGTCGCCATCTCTGACCCAGAATACGACTTCATCCACACACACATCACATCCCGTTTATAGGGCGAACCCATTCATACATTCATTCATCGACAAATCGTAATTTTGACCAGAACCAGAGAACGAGCAATCTCCGATTCAGTACCCTTAATAGAATGATTTGTTATGGGAACATGGAGAACTTTGTGACTCGACAGATTTAACGTGCACCAGTCACCATTTACTACAAGGGGACCATTTACTACGGACTGTGGAGATTGAACTCATGACCCCTTGGACATGGGCCCAACGCCCTACCAACCAGGCTATTACTGCCTGATGTGCATTTTTATTACATGTTTAGATAATTAAGCTTGATTTTAATTGTATATTTACTTAAATAGCTTTTCTGGTATTTAAGTAAAATAAAGTTTTGTGGTCAATTGTTAGAAACATGACAGTTTAAGAGAAAGTTTGCTATTTTGTTAAAAATTGAGGTAATGAGTCCTTTTTCATATATGATGGAAACTAAGGGCAGTAAAGTTTATTTTAAACTATTGTAGAAATGAGAACAATGAATAATTGAAACAACATTAATGTCCGAAATTTTTATTAAATGCTTGACACTTAATGGTCACTTACATGCAGTTCTGCCAACTATTTTACTTTTTGCAAAATATATTATACAATGCTTTCAGAATTTTTGGTAATTTTGCCAACATTTTAAATGCCTCTCCACGTGAGAGCTTGAACAAAGGGCCTCTGCTTATGAACTTTTAAATCATTTCTATGTAGTGTTGTGGAAAATAAGTTTAAATGAATAAAAAATAATACATCAACACAAACTTAGCTGCTACTAGCATAAATTATTACAAAAAGAGAACATTGGCCGCCTTGTATACGCGCATTTAATATTATGCAAATGAGAAAAAAATTATCATCCAATTGTTAATTAAAGGATTACAAAACTGTCATTTAGGCAAGTTAGAAGACTAAGAAACTTCTGAGTCAAGAATATTACATAAATAAAACCGAATTAAACACAGTAATTAAGGTTAAATAGAAATGTAATTGTCGGCATATCTTGTTTTGTAGCTCTCTTGTAGAGATTTTAAAGTTCAACATCGCAATCTTACATCGTACCAACATCGTAATTTTAAACAAATCAGAAGTACGAACTAAAACTTCAAAAGACATATTCTAGGAAATATTTATTGATATTTACGAGCGATGCATCAAAAAAATAATCTGTGCTAGCGCTATGCATCAAAACAAGCCAAGATAGGGATGCGCAAATCGATCAATCCAGTGTATCAAATCTAAATAGATTTTAAAAAAAAATACTTTATAAGTTTCTCGATTAGCTTTTCTTGGAATTTGGGGAGCTTACTTAATTATATTATTTTAATTTTCTTAGAATAGGTCCAGCGAGAGTCTCGTGCGAGAAAATAATGAGCCCCATGAGAGATCCACGAGCAATGAAACCCATGAGCATTGATAAATGATCCCAATAAAATAGTTCCATTCACAATGAGTTGTCCAATCCATGAAAAATGAGGAGAGCAATCCATGAACAATGAAGGATGAGTCCGATACAGTGACGCCATGAACTTAAGTTGGGGGATAAACGTATCTTCTTGGCTAATTTTAGAAAGTATATAACATTTATTTGCATTACTCAAGAAAGAAGAAAAAAAATAATTGATAACAATGAACATTGCGACCCATGAAACAATGAACAGTATTCAATGACGCCGTGAACTTAAGTTGGTGAAAAAGCTTATTCTCTTAGATCATTTCAAGAAGAAAATAACTTTTATTTGCATTACTCAAAGTATCCCCAATGGAACACGGATCATGGGTTAGAGTCCATTGCTGTCGGGCTAACTATAGAAGGTTTTCACATTTTTCCTCTTCATGACATGCAAATGCGGGCTAGTTGCATCACAAAGTCCTCCCCGATGACTAACTTCTCCCAGTGCTTTGTCCAGGAGTTACCTTGCCTTCTGGCTTTACACGGATGAGGAGTTGAACATTGATAGTTGTAAACTCGCCTCTAAGCAGCTCAATCACCTATTATTTTTGCATTGAAGAAATTTAAACCAGGATAGTCCTGTTAGTTTTTTAAAATAGGATATTTGGTGTCCCGACAAAAAATAAAATAATTACGAAATCATTTTTCTTGTAATTGAGGAGACATTTTGGTCACCTATTGCTTCGCTCAGAAACTTGTTAGAATGCAAAAAAATAAATAAATAAATAAAATAAAATAAGTAAAGAACTGAAACAATAAAATAAATAACTATAAAAATAGATAATAGATACTCTCCATTTTTGATATTTACAGTTCTTAAAGTAACTATTTGGATTTTAAATTTAAACTTGTTTTAAATGCAACATTTCTATTATTTACATTGATTTTTTTTTTCAAATCACCAAAACCATTTCTGAATATGCTAATTTAATAATTATTTATTTTGATCTGTAACAAAAAGAAAATTTGAAAAAACAGTGTCTTCCGAAAGAAACACGTTAAAGAAAAATATTTGAATTAAAGCATTTGGTCTTTAGAAAACATTTAGTTAAAGATAACAAAACCTTTTATTTAAACGTTATACTTAGAAGTGCAAAAAAGAGAAATTATTCTTAGCACGTATGCAAATTACTTCGAAGTCAGTAACTAAGTTTAATTAACATCTAAGCCGTACAATGGTCATGAGAACTATTTTAAATTCAGGCATCATGGAGTTCGAATTCATGTCTTCTGAAATCAAAAATTCTAGATTGTATGTTTTGACTAAAGTTTCTTAAAATGTCTTAACCTCCAAGCAAAATATTTTCTTTTTCTGGATCTAAAAAGTTTAAAAAAGTACGTGATAGATGGTTTTGAAATTATACTGTCTGAATAAAAGTGAATTTAAAAATAAATGTTGGATATTTCGTAAATATTTGATCTAAAGTTCACTCAAAATTCTTTCTTATATAAATGTAAACTGACTGTTAGCGGTGAAGGATCTTTTTTTTAATGAAAAGATAAGTATAGTTTATTTAAAAAAATATTTTCTAATCATCAGTATTTCTGAAAAAACAAAACATTGTCTAGCTTTAAACTCTTTAAATCATGTTTAATGATTCAATGAGTTTAAAGCCTAACGGCAAACTCCTGAAAGGAAGACTTATTGACTTGAAAATTATAGAAGAATATCACAAACAAACATGGTTACTATGGGATTCAAACCCACTACCTTCGGTTTCAAAATCATTTGGAGAAACGGTGAGACCAGACGGCAACTGAGGCTCCATGTCTATTTATGTCAACATTACGTTATTTCGATGCTCTTTGCTATGAATAAACTTGCATGTAAATGCAGTAATCTAAATACAGTAAGATTGGCTTTTAAGCGCAACCTACATAGTGAGTTCCAAAAACAAATTTCTAAACTTGCAATCAATTTTCATTTCAGCTGTGAGTTTGATTATTACTGCAGAATTACTTACCGTTTCCAAAGTGGTCGTAAGGACACGGTTGTGAAGGAAAAATTAGTAGCCTAATATCCGAAAAGTGTTTTAAAAACCTTAGAGTTAGCAGGTGAATAACATACAAGAGCTAAGGATAGTGCATAATAGGAGTATTACTAATTTCAGAAATACTTTATTACTGAACTATATACGTAACACTTATACTTAATTTACGTAGCAAAAGATTTCTACAAGGAGCTATAGGCGATGTTCGGGAAACACCCTAGAGGCTAATTTGGAGACAAAATTGTGATCCTCTTCAGCGAGGAGAATTCCTTTTGGGTATCCCGACGACCTGTGCGCTAAGTTTAACACTTTAGTGAAGAACGGATTAACGAGGACTGCTACTACGCACCCTCGTTCCCTTCGCAGGACGATCAAAGTAGTTACTCAACCGCTAACTGGCCGCCAGGGATGCTTGACTTGGTGATTCACTGGAAAACGAGTCTTATTATCAGTGTACTGCGGGACATACAAACTTCAAAATATACTGCATTTCGAAAATAAAGAAATCACTATAGCAGAAAATAATGATTCATTTTAATAACATTTCTGCCTTCTGATGAAAGGCCGGGAGGATACAGGGCGTTGGACTCATGCTTCGAGAAGTCATGACTTTGATCCCTCCCGGCCAAAGACAGAATTTAAAAATTCAAAATGGTGACTAGTGCATGCCAAATCTGCCGGGATCACAAATTCCTCCTAGTCCCCAAAATAAATCCGCATCTCTGGGGGTACTGGATCGGAGATTGATTGTGCTCTAGTTCAGGTCAAAATTGCGATCTGAGGAAGGGGGGATTGTGTGTGAAAGTGTCCTTCCTGTAAACCGGGATTTGACGTATGCATGTTGTCTCTGGATCATCCTCACGAATGTGCCCCAGACCGTTGCCAATAACCCATTGTGCAGCTCTAGTGCGACGTAAATAAAAAGTACCCAGCCTTTTGGTAGAAGATTTGAAAGAAATTTTTACATCCATTTCTAGGATATTCTCTAGAATTTTACGTTCAGAAGAGATTTGAAATAAGTCCTCTTTTTCGTCATATGAAACTTGTTCCAGCAATAAAAAGTTATTCTTGGACAGATCATTAGTATAAGTGTGGTCCTTGTGTGGCATGTAGTTTCATCTGGTGAATGCTCTGGAACTATACTGTGTTCCAGAAATAAGACTTGAGACTAATAAACAACTAAAGAAAACATTTATTAGATTAAACAAACATTTCACACGTCCAGCGTGCTCTCGTTCGATTCAGCTAGCAGTTGAAGAAAGTACGTGGAAAAAAGCAATTATCGTATCCATGTCGTCCCTTTTATACTCTGAAGATCTGCGCCACTTCAGTTCGCTTCACCTATAGTAATCGCTACCGCAGCGACGCCACATGGCACATATATAGTATATATATCACTGAACATTTCATTGCAATTTTCTTGCAAAAGCAAGCGGTTCGACATCCTTTTTTATAGGAACACAGCACCAATTCAGGGGAACAGGGAAGTTTTCTCTCCTTATTTACATACCCTCGGGTAATTTTGCAGAGCAGCTGAATAAGTCAAACTTGCCAATTTGAAATTAACCTTCCTAAGTGCCCTTTGAAAGAGATGTAAACGAGTTTGGTCAAGAAAAGCTTAATTGTTTCCCGTATATAGATGGATACTAAATTTGCCACCTGCATTAGAAATCTGATAAGATGTTGCTATAGAATCATTAAACACTTCGATGGCAGGTGTTCTTCTGCAAAAACGTTGACAAATCTTTATTTACCTTGCCTGAAAAAGACAGAAGTACAGTCGTAGCCATACTTCATTCATTTTTCCTTTCATGACATTTTTCTCTAATAGTATTTATTGTTTCAATAAACTTGATCTCATGCCCAATTTCTCTCTTTCTTTAAGAAGGTGTTAATGATACCCTTCTCTAAAAATAAGCTCTTTTTCTGGAAATAAAATGTGTCAACAGCACACCTTGTCATATTATATGAAGTGTCGCTAGCTTCTCTCTCAGCAATTGAAATGTTTGGGCAGACACTTATTCGGTACTTTTTTTTTCTCTATGAAAACAGATGCTTGATCTTTTAGCCATATGTGATGACCATCCTTTCCTTTTCACACTGGCTTCAGTAATTTTTGTAGGGCACATTCCTTAATTATTTCTCTGATCCTTTACATATGAAACAAATAATGTTCTCCTTAAGAAACCACTATCTATGAAACATTTAATTTTATTAGCAATTTATGCTTGAATAAAAGAACAAAACCAAGCACAAGTTTGTTCGCATACAGAAGTGAGCAACAATTCCTATGAAGTAGTGAGACTGGCTGTGAGAGAGGTGCCTTGAAAGAGTAGGGCAGATTATTTACAGAATGAATGCAACACTTACAAAATTGCGAACTAAATTTTTTTTGTAAGTGTATCGATGAGCAGGAATGAACAAAATTTTAAAATTATATGCATTCTAAGACCAGATTCAGATGATTTTTAATTTTCGTAATTTTTATTTTTATTTCGGAAGATAATTTTTGAGTTACAGACGAAAGGTAAGCGTAGCGCTTCTGTTTTTTCCTTTTTTTAAAAAAAGCTCATTTTCAATTATTGATTTTAACCAAACAGCTAAACAAAATTTAAAGTTTAAGTATAGTATTAGATGCGAAATTTACTGATTTGTAGTTTTGTTTTCTTTGAAAATTTGCTTACAAATCACCCTTTGCATGTTATACGACAAAAACTAGAAAAAAAAAGTGAAGGCAATTTCACTGTTTTTTGGATCGCAAGCGCTGAGCTCACATCAAAATCTATCTCAAATTCATATTATTCAAATTTGGAATACCGCAGTCTGATCTGCATAGTTGCTTGATCTACGCGTCAGTTTGTGTCTATGCGTAAAAACTAAACAAATATAAAAATTGCATTCACCCTGAAAGCAGATTCAGATGCTTTTTAATTTTCGAAATTTTTTTATTTTAATGTGGAAGGGGATTCTTGTAGTACAGACGTTTAAAAATAAGCTTATGGCCGGGATAGCCTAGCCGGTAGGGAGCTGGGCCCATGTCCGACAGTTCATGGGTTCGAACCCCGCCGACCGAAGTAGTAAAATGGTAACTGATGCACGTTAAATCTGTCGAGTCGCGAAGTCCTCCATGTTCCCGTAACAAATTAATACCTCTGGGGGTACTGGGGATTGGAGATTGATCGTTCTCTGATTAAGGTCAAAATTACGATCTGTGGATGAATGAATGGATGTATGAATAGGTCCCCCTATAAAGGGGTGTGACGTATGGGTGTGGCAGAATTCAAATTCTCAGGCATAGATGGTGCCACTGGAAAGCAGGAACAATCGCACCCCTCTGCCTAAACAGACATACGAAAGAGAGCAAAAGAAAAGTAAGCTTAACGATTTTTCAAAAAAAAAAAAAAAAAAAAAAAAAAAAAAAAAAAAAAAANAAAAAAAAAAAAAAGCGAAAATTGCCAATCAATACTGATTATTGATTCTTACCACATAGCTGAGCTAAATTTAGGGTTTAAGTATCTCATTCGATGAGGAATTTACTGATTTTTGATTTAGTTTTACATGAAATTTGCGTACGAAGCACGCTTTAGATGAGGCAAAAACTAAAAAGTGCATTTGTGATGTCTCTTGACGTGAGGAAAATTCACATTCTTAAATATTTATGTATATAAATATTAAAAAAAAGTGTAAAATTCAGTTATTTCGCAGAATGACTAGATATTTCATGAAATAACTAGACAAGCCAGGTATGGTATTTAATCGATGAAAAATTTCATACTTTACCTAGCTATGAAAACTTAGCAAAGTTTGTGCAATAAAAACAGACTCTTGTGTATTTTAAAACTCTTACGTTTTATTGATTTTAGGTCAAACTAATTCAATGCTCTCTGTTATGATCCATCATGTTAAAGCATCTATTTAGATGTTATATAATTTTGATAAAAAAATTCATTCTGGCTTTGAATAATAAAAAAAACTTAGGAAAAATAATTTTATTTCGTTAGGATTCGTGGTCTGTTCATTTAATTCAGGTAGTCTGACATCTGAAAATAAACTCTTTTCTTAGAAATTTCATAAAATTTTACAATAAAAATTGAAATTAAAGTGAAATAGAATGAAAAAGAAACATATTCCAAGCAGAATTCTTTCAGAGCAATTTTGCTATTAATTTCGTGATATATACCAAGTTTTATTTACAATTGTATAAATAAAAATTCAAAAACTTGCGACTATTATTAAATAATACAAAAAATATATATAATTATAAAAATTAATTTTTTTAGTTAAACTAATTTTATAGTTATATGCGTTATAGAGTCTTCTACTTTTTTTCTCAATTAAATGTTGAATTATTGTATATTTCTTACTAGCTTAAACTTTAATTTATTTAATCTTTTCAGTTAACTTGCACCAATTCACTCCAATTTCTAATCATAATAATCTTTCTATAAATTAATTTGCAAAGATTATTTTGTGTATGTTATTCACATACTCAATAATTTACCAGATATTGTCATATTTCTATTACGCATAAGAGTTTACATTTTTAACTCTTCAGTTTTAATTCTTATCAATTAGTTCATTAACTTTTTTGCTTTTGTTTACATCAGTTCATTTTATATAGATTAGAAGTATTTTTTTTAACATGTTTTAGATTGAAAGTTTGGGATATTTAGTTATCGTTTCACTTACCTAAATTCACATGCAGGTATTACATTTAATTTCGATAAACAAAATTTAATTTATTTTTAATAAAAACTTAAATTACTTTGTATACCAAATATCAAAATTATTAAATGTCATCTAGGTAAAATTAAAAAAAGAAAAAAAAATTCTGCTTGCCGCTTTGAAATCGAACATAACAATTAACTGCGAATAAACAAACAAATATTCTTGCAGCAAAGAAAGAGACTGTCGAAGTAATTTATTTTCTAAAAAAAATATTATTACTAGCTGAATAGAATGTCAAGCAGTTGAGTTCTTTGCAAGAAATCATTCTAATTAATGTTCTTTCAGTTTAAGTTAATTTTTTCTCCATCTAAAGTGTACTTTCTTAATCTTGAGTTATGGGTTATTACGCAGAAGAAGAGAGAAGATTTATCTCATAATTAATAGATGAATATTTTTTCGGGCGCTTCCATATCGGTGAAAAAAATTGTTGCTTTATGTAAAGGCAACTTCTAAATATGCACTTTATTATTAATCTTGATACCCTATTTTAGACGCGTTTTCTCATACTTTTAAAGGTAAGAAAACTAATGAATAGGATATTTTATAAATATTAGGTAGGTGCGTTGGAATGTTGGATTTTTTAGTGAATATATAAAACTGCGTATCATTTTTTAACAGTTGTTTGTTTAATCAAAATATGCTCCCTTTGCTTCAATGCACTTTTATAGACGATATTTTAATGCACGGATTAAGAAATTCTCGGCGAAATAATAGAATTTCTTTATTACAGGACTCTTTAAAAATAAGAAGCTTGGAATAAGCGTATTCACGTGATCTTGTACTAACCGATTTTCATCTTTTTCAAATATTTTGAATAGTTTCTACGGGCGAAGCAGTAAGAAAATAAAGACATTTCGAAAAATTCCGTGTCAAAGTTTATTGATTGTCTAGAACGATTTTTTTATGACAAGCATTTATGCATTAAAATCTTGTTAGGAAAATTGTATTGAAGCAAATAGAGTAGAATTCGATTAAATAAAGAGCTTTTAAAAATGATATCATTACGGAAAAATTATGAGAAAAGATATATTACGTATTTCCTTAAAAGTCCAACAATTCATACCTATTACTCTCTCTTTATATACATATATAAATAGATAAAGTTAAATATATATAGAAAACATGGAATATAAATAAAAATTCAAAAACTTGCGACTATTATTAAATAATACAAAAAATATATATAATTATAAAAATAATTTTTTTTAGTTAAACTAATTTTATAGCTATATGCGTTATAGAGTCTTCTACTTTTTTTCTCAATTAAATGTTGAATTATTGTATATTTCTTACTAGCTTAAACTTCAATTTATTTAATTTTTTCAGTTAACTTGCACCAATTCACTCCAATTTCTAATCATAATAATCTTTCTATAAATTAATTTGCAAAGATTATTTTGTGTATGTTATTCACATACTCAATAATTTACCAGATATTGTCATATTTCTATTACGCATAAGAGTTTACATTTTTAACTCTTCAGTTTTAATTCTTATCAATTAGTTCATTAACTTTTTTGCTTTTGTTTGCATCAGTTCATTTTATATAGATTAGAAGTATTTTTAACATGTTTTAGATTGAAAGTTTGGGATATTTAGTTATCGTTTCACTTACCTAAATTCACATGCAGGTATTACATTTAATTTCGATAAACAAAATTAAATTTATTTTTAATAAAAACTTAAATTACTTTGTATACCAAATATCAAAATTATTAAATGTCATCTAGGTAAAATTAAAAAAANAAAGTGAGGGAATGATGCTGAAGTGAGGGAATGATTCAAGATGAGTATATTATAAAAATGTTTTTTGTTCAATCGTGCCAGCCAATTTTATTTCCCAAACCTTTAAAAAGTATATAAAACTGAATTATAATAAATGTTAGATATACTTAGTATGTTATCATTTTCAAACTCGAGGTAGCTGTAACTTAGAGAAAAACATGTATTAAAATAAAATATCATTCACTCACTATTAGCGTCATTCCCTCACTTTTTAAACAGTGGAATTGATTAATTTATTTAAATATTAAGTATAATTTATAGGATATATACTTTCTTTATAATGCCATTACATATTTCTATTAATATAAAAAGTTTCCGAGCTTTTTATTCTTTTTACTTTTTTGGGATTTTATGAACTGAAAAATGACAGTTTTCGTGAGAATGCAGTTATCCGAATATACAGTTATCCGAAAAGCATTAACTAACACAATTATTTTCTCTGCTTACTTTTTCTTAGTGACTTCGCATTATTAAATTAATAAAAACATATTTCTTAATGTTCAATTCATCAAAAATCATGTCCTAGCATTATTCGGGATTTATATGAAGCTTTTAATCGTAGCCAATGCTTAGTAGTCAATATTTTCCACTATTACGCAATTTACTCTCACAAAGTAAGCAACTAAATATTTGTTTTATTTAAATTACCATTGACTTTGAAGATCCTAAGTGTAACAATTAATGGAAAATAAATATGTACGTGACAGTCAAATAGTTTCCGCTATAATAATTTGACAACTTGTGTTTACCTAACATTATGAATTGAAGTTAAATTATTATTCTAAACATGTGCTTCCAGTCATCTCGTACTCGATATAATTGAGCTGTAAGCCAACAAAAAAATACTGATATTATCTTTTATGTGATTGAAACAGATTCATCTGCAATTTGTATTGAACGATGTGATTCTCTAATCCTATGAAAAAAAATTTCATGAACAAATATCCAAACACGCATAGACTGACTAATGAACTCTTCCTTTTGTCTGCAGCATGTTGTGATGAATATGTTTTTAAAATATGAAAACTGGCATTTATCGCAAAACTAATTTAAAAACCGTAACTTCTAATCTTTGATATTACATACTAAAAATAAACTAAAGCTACTGAGCTAAAAACACCAAATAGTCCGAAAAGCTTTTTCTTGTCAAAAGCTATTTATCAGTGTTATTTTCAGAAATACTTAACTTAAAATTGCTTAAGCTCTTAAATACTTCAAGAGTTTATTTTCTTACAATTTTGAGTTCAAAGTACATGGTCTTAAAAGAATCAAAAAGTTGGAAGATCAATAATTCGAAAAAATAGTGTCTTGAGATTTAAGAATCCAACCAGGAATGCAATTAAAGAAATTACGCTGATTAATGTAGCCTTATTTATTGTCAAGTTTAATTCTAAATGAAGCCAAGATTCACGCAATTTATTTAGATTTACGGGGCTATGTTTAAGATTTAAAACTGGATTTAGTTGTCCCACTATTAGAATATATGTATATAGTATGCAAGTAATCCTTGCCTTTTTTTCGCTTCTTGTTTTAAAGGAAACTTTTAGTTTTGTGTATTACATATCGTGCTTTTCTTTTTCAAAACAATAAAAACTAATTTGCTATGAATATAATTTTTCCTTCTAATATGATTTTTCCTCCTCATTTTGTGATTGAGAATGTTTTTTTTAAAAAAGCATTATCTTACTCCATGTTATTAAATAGAATTGAATGGAATAGGAGAAATTTTCATATTTACTTGCTCAGAAGCTCAACGATTGAGGACTTATAAATGAATTAATTTATTCTCATTTTGTCATAAGCGTTTGAGCAGAATATCTCCTACTACTACGTAGTATAAAATTTGATATTTCAAAAACAGTGTTTCAAATCCCTAAGATAAAATTTCTCATCCTAAGACAAAATTTAACTCTGAGATAAAGTTCATAATCTTAAGACAAAATTTCGTATTCGTAAAAAAAGTTTCACTCTCCAAATACAAGATTTTATACTTCTAACACAAAAATTTCACTCTCCAAAGAAAAGATTTCACACTCCTAAGGAAAAATTAAAAACTCCTAAGACAAAATTACTTACTCTTAATACAAATTTTCATACTCTTTTGACAAAAACTCTTCACTCCAAAGACATGATTTCTCACTGAAAACACAACAATTCACACTTCTAAGACAAAATTGCACACTCCAAAGATAAAATTCCATACTAAGACAAAATGTCACACTCATAAGACAAAATTTTACACTCCTAAGACAAAACTTCACTTTCATAAGACAAAGTTTTTATCATATTATGAGTTAGATACTTACCCTTTGCACTCGAAGTCCTTTCAACAGTTAAAAAAATGAACGCAACCACTAGCATTTTGAAAGATGTTTTACAAATTTACCTTATAATACCCTGATATCACTGATTGAATTGTTAACCAAACATTAAGATAAAAAAAGATTCATAATCAGTGTTGGTTAATTTACAGGTGACAGTATTGACTGACCTCTCGAGGGGAAAGGGTTAGCTAGTTGGGGTAACCTCTGGTGCTAGTTGTCTGGTGTCTAAATGCAAAACGTCAATAAGGAGAAAAGCCACTGTTTTGTGAATATGAAAAACGTTTGTGGTCTAAATTTTTAATATTCAAAAACTTACTCCAATTCTGCATAATCCGGGCTCATTTGCGAAAATTGAGAATGTGATGTCACAATTGGCATACACATATTTATTTTCTATCTTTTAAAATATCTTTCATTACTTAAGCTGATTTTTTTATTAATAGAATTATATTTAAAATAAATCAGCTTAAGTAATGAAAGATATTTTAAAAGATAGAAAATAAATATGTGTATGCCAATTGTGACATCACAGAGAAGTAGGCAGTGATTTTGATAATTTTCCTCTCGGTGTGAAAATGTCGCCAAACATGTGATATTTAAAAAAGTTTAATAACTAATAAAATATTTAAATAATTTTTTCGTTCTAAAGATCAAATAATTATTTCCGCCAAGATGTTATCTATATAGTTTTGCTTCAATTGTAAGACATTTAAGCTGTGGCCTTTTTACTTTCCTTTGCTACAGACCCCCGAAAAAGCTTGTTAATATCGTACCACGAGCACATACTGTTAGCTATATTTTTTTCCTTTCTGTTCTACAGCAAAATTCACTTTTTTTGAAGGGGTTAAGGGAATAATTTACAATAAATAAAACATCCTCCGAATAACTCAAACTTTTTAACAAATCTCGATAATTACAGCAATGGGAGGCGTCGAACATTATCTGCTTATTTGTTCACACTCTCATTCTCAAGTATTTTCAAAGAAATTTATTTATTACTTCTATTTCAGATTTTAAAATCGATAACTAGAGCAAGGCATAAGTAAGAAAACAACAATATTTCCTCTACAGAAGTGCTTCGTCCAACATGAACTATGCGGTACTAATTAAATGAAAATTAGAATAATATAAATACGATTCACTGCAAAATGAAGAAAATTGTGATCGCCGAAAAAAACTTTATCGTGTTTTCCTCTTGGACATCTTTAACTGTTAATCCTGAACTGCTCGGTACACAATTTCGCAGGAATATTTAAATACTGCTCAGGCAAATTCTGTGTAAATTCTTTTGACGACCAAATCGACATTAAACAGCCAATCGAGATCAATATTAAAATTTTCGGATTGGTACAATGGTGTTTGATGGAGATTGTAAGCTGCATCAAACACCCGTTTCGGATTCACAAGTTCGTACATGAAATATGATTTGAAAGCTAGGCTTATTTTCAATTTAACATGAATAGTGAATGGATCATTTATATTGCGTGGAAGATAGTCTACGGTCTTGTGCAAGTTACTGGGTTCGTTGACAATGGATCCTTTTATCCCTGACGGGTGATCAACTCCCAGTTCGCGTATTTGCATGAAAGTGATTCAGAGAGTCACCATTCGCTCTTCGGTAGGGTTCAATTCTCTCAACCACTTTGCTACTTTTGTGAGGGATGGGCTTCATGCTAGCGTTTGCGAACGGAATCCTTTCGTTTTTTCCGTTTGTGTGTAACGTTTAAGGTATTCCCGTCTGCGTTCTTTGGCTTTGACTTTTTCAACCTTGGTAAGTTTAGGCCTTGGGGTCGTTTCTTTCTTCACCTTAATTTATTGAAAACGATCCAGTTTGAACTGCAGATTAAAATTTCTGATTCTTAATTAAAACAATGAAAACAAAAATATCGTTCAAATGATAAAATTCTCTTTTATTCACAACTCAAGAAGTATTTATGGGATCTCTCTGGTCCCATATCTCAAAAATAAACTCACCAACTTAATGGATAACAAAACTAAACGTGAAAAAGAATTCTAAAAAAATATCAAACAGCAGCAGTTGCCATTGCTACACATGCGTACTGTTTACTATTACTATTGATTATTATTATTGTAGCTAAAAAGTGAGGACGCCATGAAGTCCAAACCAAGACCTATTTTGCCAATGAATAATGAAATGAAATGGTAATGAACATGTTTAAAAGTGAGAACATTAAATTATTTTTGAATTTTAAACTCAATTTTGATTGTCATCTCTTATTTATTTTAATTTGTTAGTAGACTTTAATGAAAACATATTTTTTGTATATCTTTATGAAAAAAATTATTGTTTTCTAAAAAAATACTCAGAATGCTTTTGATAATTTTATGTTTACTGTTATGCAAGACAAATATTTGAATGTTTTAGATGAAAACTAAGGAAATTATTTCGACGAAAAAACCATTGTTGATTTAATTGTAATAGTTAGGATTCGAAATTTTTTAAATTTTTTTTTTATTTCCAATGAGCTGCATTATCGGTCTTGCCGATGAGCAGACCTAGTGCGTTCTCCAGAGGTGGTTTCCACTCTTTCAGGACCACCACAATGGGTGAGATACCGTTGGTCATGTTAATTTGGACGTCTAGTTTCTGCCACACCAGATGGCAGCACCGAGACTCTATTTGGATGCTAAAGTGCACTAGGAATTTAATTTTGCCGGAAATGCCAAGAGTCAATAAGGCACTCCAGGGATCTTTTACATGCGACATAATCATACGACATGGCCGCTGAGGATTTTCTGCATCCCGAAAATCCGGTGTCTGGGCCGGGGATCGAACCCGCAGACTTGGGCTCAGAAGGCCGAAAACAACCCAACTGCGCCACCCAGCCACGGATTCGAAAAATTAAGGCTGACTATTTCAGAAAATTAAATTTTTTTCCTCTGTAATCCTTAGCTCTGTTTTTAAAACTTAAAGTAAAAATTAAAAATCTGTATATAAAGGTTTGATAGAAAATTTATTTCAAAGTACTAATCATAAGAATATTAATATTTTATTTTCAGGCAAAATGATTAAATTGACTGTAAACGTTCACAAAAGATCAGATGCAATAATGAAATTAAATATTAAAAAAGTGGTAATCTAAAACAAAAGTATTAAATAACTTTTATCTTTATGGTTGGATTTGAATGTGTTGAGCTGATTCACTAATGCATCCAGTGGCTTATATTAGTTAGTTTTAACTAATAATCAGGCTACGATATCAGGTCCCAAATGTACTAAATTTCCAGATCTCAAGTGTA
Source organism: Parasteatoda tepidariorum (assembly GCF_043381705.1). Taxonomy (NCBI): domain Eukaryota; kingdom Metazoa; phylum Arthropoda; class Arachnida; order Araneae; family Theridiidae; genus Parasteatoda; species Parasteatoda tepidariorum. Next base: position 80,851,598 of record NC_092208.1, read on the forward strand.
CTAGAAACAAATCGAGAAGTGTTTCTTTTGCCAGATATGGATTTTACAAAATGTAAAAAAAGCATGGTTGCTGGTATGGAAGTTGTGGTTTGATGTTTCTTAAACGTAAATGTAACCCTTTGCAACATCTGGGGCCCTATTACCAGCTTCACGGAACTTGATTCCGATCGAAATGAAACTCTCGTGACGTCATAAATCCGTGAATGTCAGTTAAGTCGTATTACGAGCTCTTGATTCCGCTCGGAACTAAATTCCGATGCGAAATTATTACTAATCCCATTCCGGCAGGTTTAAGAGTAAGCGAAATCTAGATTCCGATAAGAGTTTGTTTATTTCAGTGAACAAAATGGCGCTGTTTTCCGTCATACAGCCAGCTATTGCTGAAGAGAGTGATCGTAACACTATTAAGAGAAAGATCTATCGGCTTAAAAGATTTTGGGTATTCAAATATCCCGACAACAAAATTTAGGAATTAATTTAGGTTGGAAATTAGTTTTTTATTAAATGGTGTTACTCATAGGCGAAATTCAGTAGTGGAAATGAATAATATCGGATTGTGGAAATTAATAACAAAAGCTACATAAAAAAATTATGTACGAAAAACAATAGAATCTTAGCTAAAAAAAGGAATTACCAAAGTTAGCTATTAGAATTTCCTATATTGTTCGTAATATGCATGTGTGGAGATTTTACTATCGACTGTGCTATCCTTCAACTATCTAAAGGTACTTTAAGGTGGATGCAAGTTAACATGTCTTATATAGTAGTGATTCGGTATTTAATATTTATAGTGGTAATTACGCCAGATATGCCGGTAAGGCTTCCTTTATTTTAATCTGGATTGTTTTCTAGGTATTCCACAATCATTGTTTGGAGGCGAATATTAATTTTTGTACGTGAAGCCATTTGAAAATACGACGTTGTAATTTCACTCTACACTACTCTCTATACTTCAAATAAACACAAACTTGGCTTTTAGAACACAAAATTGTTGAAAATGTATGAATTTTTAAACTTTCAGTTCTAAGTTAATGCGATTTTAACTCGCATAGAAGCACAGAATACAAACATATCGTTGTCAGATTAATAAATTTGAATTATAATAATTTTCTAATTGGTCAAAGTTAGCCCCGCCTACTAACTTCAATTTCACCGGAATCGTGTGGAGTGGCGATTTCGATTCCGGATTCTGATATGCTCATGTTACGGCAAAGTGGGTTTTACGAAATTGGCAATCCGATGAAAGCTAGTTTCCGATCGGAATCGTTTCCTAGCGGAATAAGTTTCGATGAGTTGGTAATAGGGCCCCTGGGGCCCTATTACCAGCTTCACGGAATCTAATTCCGATCGAAATAAAGCTCTCGTGACGTCATAAATCCGTGAATGTCAGTTAAGTCGTATTACGAGCTCTTGATTCCGCTCGGAACTAAATTCCGATGCGAAATTATTACGAATACCATTTAGAAACTTTGACCAATTAGAAAATTATTATAATTCTAACTTATTAATCTGGCAACGATATGTTTGTATTCTCTACTTCTATGCGAGTTAAAATCGCATTAACTTAGAACTGAAAGCTTAAAAATTCATACATTTTCAACAATTTTGTGTTCTAAAAGCCAAGTTTGTGTTTATTTGAAGTATAGAGAGTAGTGTAGAGTGAAATTACAACGTAGTATTTTCAAATGGCTTCACGTACAAAAATTAATATTCGCCTCCAAACAATGATTGTGGAATGCCTAGAAAACAATCCAGATTAAAATAAAGGAAGCCTTACCGGCATATCTGGCGTAATTACCACTATAAATATTAAATACCAAATCACTACTATATAAAACATGTTAACTTGCATCCATCTTAAAGTACCATAAGATAGTTGAAGGATAACGCAGTCGATAGTAAAATCTTCACACATGCATATTTCAAACAATATAGGAAATTCTAATAGCTAACTTTGGTAATTCCTTTTTTTAGCTAAGATTCTATTGTTTTTTGTACATATTTTTTTTTGTAGCTTTTGTTATTAATTTCCACAATCCGATATTATTCATTTCCACTACTGAATTTCGCCTATGAGTAACACCATTTAAAAAAAAACTAATTTCCAATCTAAATTAATTTCTAAATTTTGTTGTCGGGATATTGGAATACCCAAAATCTTTTAAGCCGATAGATCTTTCTCTTAATAGTGTTTCGATCACTCTCTTCAGCAATAGCTGGCTGTATGACGGAAAACAGCGCCATTTTGTTCACTGAAATATACAAACTCTTATCGGAATCTAGATTTCGCTTACTCTTAAACCTGCCGGAATGGGATTCGTAATAATTTCGCATCGGAATTTAGTTCCGAGCGGAATCAAGAGCTCGTAATACGACTTAACTGACATTCACGGATTTATGACGTCACGAGAGCTTCATTTCGATCGGAATCAGATTCCGTGAAGCTGGTAATAGGGCCCCTGGACACAATGGCAAATTAAATTCATCCTAAAATAGCATATCTTTCGGCTCCGAATAGGGCTCTGAAGGTGACCAATACTTCATATAAACATACCACAAAACCATAACCAAGCACCAAAGCTTATTTTTAAGGCTCTCTTTCTCGGTAGGTCGGTGTGGTGCACAATGGTCTGTTGGCGTTAGTCTGGGAAATATCTCTGGGGAGGATACGAAGACATGCAATCACAAATCGCAATGCCACTTCCACAATTCAGACATAGATTTGAAGGAAATCTTTCACCAGACCCCTTAACCCATGCCCCTGATCTGCAACCGACCACAAGATTGTTGATTCTACAGATTTTACAAGCACGCATATCACATGCATTCGAAGGGTCTTAGCGGCGGACTCTATATTTCAACGGTTATGTTAGTCACGTAATTTTGATTCTGATCAGACGAATTAAACAACATTTGAGCTGGTACTACTTTCTCAAAATTTCCACACCAAGGAGAGGAGTTTCAGACGCGATACTATAGATTTAACGTGCACTTTGCTGTACACGCCGGCGGTTGTTTTGATGGTTGCCAGGATCGAACTCACTACTCCAACTCTCAAACTAGTTGTGTGAGAGCCGCTTTAACCGACTGCGCCAGCGGAGAGCAATGAATGGATATCTCATGGACGAAAATGCAACAGTACATTATGCCAGAAGCGTACAAAATTGGTTCAACGAACACCAATCTGACTTCCTATGCCTTCCTTGGCTACCGCAAAATCGAGATCTCAATCTAATTAAAATATTTAAGCTATGTTGGAAAGTTGCATCTGGCAATAATCTCTTCTTGCATATAATTTACAGGATCTGTCGGCTAGGCATAGTATTCTCCAGTCGTAAAGGTACTCCAGAAACGTGCAGCTTCAATATCCTCAGGAACACGCACCATTATGTGTGTAAAAGGAACACATTATCTACCCTGTTCAAACGATCGATCCACCAAACGATTTGAGGTATCAAATTCATAGGGAAATGTGTAGATAAACAATAGTAAAGTTTTATACACTAGTGCAGTGGTTCTTAACCTTTTTAAGCAGCGACCCAAATTTGAGAAATATGTTCATGTCGCGACCAAACAAAAGTCAAAATTTTTTCATTGCTTTATTTTAGATCATATTTTTAAAAAATCTTCAATCCAACGATGATGATTTTTTTTAACTTGCAAATTTATTATTTATTTTTTTAATAATAAAGATAAACAAAAGTACTTTTCGATCCAAGGAAAATTTAATTAATAATCAAGTGTTTTTTATAATTTTTATTTGCCAAATTAAAATATATTTATAACTTTTTGAAAATAATTGACATGTTAACTTATTCCTAGAAAAAAAAAGAAATATCAATACATATGTTAAGTCTTTTAAATTTTAAATGCAAGTCATACAGTTTTAATGCTTGGTCATAAGTCGAACTTGGATCACATAACAGAGAGGCAAGGCACTATTCCCTGAGTCACCATGACTCCATTTGTGAAGTTTATGAATTTCGCACTATTGTGTGTTTTAAAAAATGACAATGACGTACAATGGAGATAAGAAAAGCATTAATATCTGTATTTGATTCTGCAACTAAGATATGTACTTTTCAATTTCCTATATATAAAGCGCAGAATGCTCTTTTTTACTTTCTCACCAAGCTGTTAATTGCTAGGCTTCGTTGTTCCAAATGTTACAAATATTTAATTCAGAACATGCAGAGTCCGCGCTAATCAATCACCACCCGCCAAATACGATAAAATCGCAAATTTAAAAAAAAAAATAGTGCGTGGAGTCCCTCCTCGCGGAAGAAGTTAAACTTTGCAACCTGCGACGTTAATTGTAGAAGAATCAGCAGTCGTAGAAGGATCACTAGTTCTATTCAACGACCCTTTTTTCCTGCTCCGCTCGCTTCCGTGCTCTGTAATCACGGTAATATTGTGCATTTTTCCCTCTTGAACCAGTGGAAGTGCTTGTGGTTGCCTCATCGTCTCGCCCTGGAAAATGTATTTGTATTAATAATGTATGTGAATGAGTCATAATGTAATCTCAGAAGAGAAAACCTAACAATCAATAGATATTCAGAAGAGACGTACCTTGACATAACCTTAAATCCGTCGCATTGTCCATGGGATTGTTTTCACTCATTTTTTACAATTGTTATCCACTAAATTTGAAAATAAAAAATACTACCCTATTAAATTATATGTGTATCAAATCAAACTAAAAAAATTTTTATAGAAAAACAATACTTTTATGACTTTTATTATTTTTATGCTAGTGAGAACCAAAACAATATGGAAATGAATGAGGGAAAACTGGATCCTGCCACGTGATTTCCCGGCCAATAAAAATGCGTTAAAATCGTTAAACGTTTAACGCAACCCTGTTGGAAGTCGCATAAGAAGTATAACTTCAAAATAAAATGTATATTCCCCCCTCAAAAAAATAATTAATAAATAAATAAGTAAATAAAAATTAATAAAAAGATATAAAAAATTTCAACAGAAATTTTTCGTAACAAATCCCGTAATTTCTATTCGATTATAGTAATTTCCGTTAGATACGTCGCATAACCAATTAAAATTATATTAAGTCTGGATAATGTGGGAAAACAAACTCCGGACAAGCCATGACTGCTGTGCATTTGGACACGTGCTCTGCACGAAAGGACTTTGACTGTATTGTTAAGAAGTACTGGAGAGATAGAAGCCTAATGACCTAATGACTGGCATTTGTTTAATTAATAATAATGTAAGCAACAAGAGAAATTATGAAAGCATAGGACAATTCACTGTAAAATACAGATTGCTATGTTCTTTGCTGGATCCAGCGATATCACGTAGTGAAATTTTTTCCTACTGTTTTTGTCAGTAAAACAGATAATGTTGCATATTATTAATATATTTTACCTGGAAAAATATTTCCATGTGGCAATAACATACACAATAATGTGACAATAAAATAATGTTTAACCTTACTGCTCTTGTTTAGGAAGTTATCAAAAATTGACCCCAACCTATTCCCGTTTCTTTCCCTGAAAGACTATAAAAAAAAACTACTTTTTTCATTCTCTCTCCCATTCACTGCTCCTTTAATCCCCTCCAACTGCAAAATAACTCTTAATTTGAATTTACATTTTATGAAATAATCCGATTTATATTAAATTTGTATTTTGATTTGAAGTGAAAAGAAATCATTGCGAAAAGAAATCAATTACAAAAAATTGTCAAGATTTGCGTTTGGCTAAGAATGCTGGCTTTGGCTTAATAATTGGCTCATTTACTGTCTAGAAATTTGAAGTCCTTAGTGCGGGATCTGACAGGGGTAATACATGTTAAAAGTGGAAAGAAAAAACTATTAAGTAATTCTTTTGGAAAATAGGACATAAATATTTCATTATAAAATTCTCGCAATTCAGTTTAATGCAAAATTATCACAATTATTTTAACTCTTACTTAAATTAAGTTTCATGTGAATTCAACTTATGTTTGTTTCGTTATAAGTTTTGGTTATATTTGTTGTAAAATGCAAGTTGAACTCTAATTTTAAATTCACACTTTTATGAAAATATTTGCAACATCAATCTACACTTATAGAATACTAAATCGTTTGACTATGGAATTCGGTAAATATTTGTGTCAGAACTTTTCCAGTAAAAAGGTTCAAAACACCTGACGTCATTAAAGTTGTTCCTCGAAGTCTCCATCTTAATATGAAATGCCGCTTTTTTGCTAATAATATATTTTTGCAACGGCTGTGAGTTTGCAAGTGACGTGCCAGTTAGGTCAAGATTAGCCTATCTAAAACCAGCACTGTCTACGCTTATTTTGATTTGATTTATTGATTGAAATTACATACATTTGCTGACTTGTGTGCTCAATATATAGGCTTATAAGTCATTGTCAAGTCGAAAATACAGATAGAACAATTCAGAGAAAGACATCACAAAGAATACATCCAGGGTTACGGCGGGATTCGAACCCGCTACCTCCACGCTTAACAGAGGCTTATTTTGAAAATGCTGCAAAACGTCAATATGTGGAAAAGCCACTATTTTGTGAAAATGAAAAGCGCTTCCCAAATAGCAAAATAAGGTTTATTTTCACTCTGTAAAAACCTTTTGATGTAAACCTAAAAAGGTTTCTTATGCGGTTTACGTGTAAAGCTTCTAAACTTAAAACTAGATATGTGACAATCTGCTCTATTCCATGCACGTTACACAAATCCGGAAACTTGGAAAACAACCTTCTATATAAAAACCTTAAATTGAGCTTGAGTTAGGGTTTTCAAGCGCGAAAAAATCCTTTCATAAAGCTAGTCTCAAGGTGAAAATAATCTTAAATCTAGGTCATTATAAGGTTTCTTTTCGCAAAATCTTGTAAGTTCAGCTAAAATTCACCTTGTCTTGAAGTTTTAATGGACAATGCAATTTTATCCTGTCGCTAGTGTGACTTCAGCTAAAACATCATTATGGTGACCATTTTACCTAAGTGCAATATTTTTGCTTTATCGAAAAAAGGTTTTTTGTATAAACATTTTCGTGACAATGAAAGGAAAATTCCGAAACAAGGTTGCCGTAAGGTTTACATGCTTTCTGGGTTTGTGGCCTAATTTTTTAATATTTAAAAACTTACACTGCTGCATTAGATGAACTCGTAAAAATTTGCAAAAACTGAGAATAAGGCAAAAATTTTGATAATTTCCATCTCGGTGGAAACAATTGGAGAATTTTAAAAAATTGGAGATTTAAAAAAAAAAAACGTTTAACAACTTTTAAAATATTTAAGTTATTGGTCTGTTCTAAAGCCGATATAATTCTTCACAGCAAGATTATATATATTTATAGTTGGCATTGCTTCAAGTGTAAGGCCTTTAAACTATGGTTTTTTTATTTTCCTTGGAGACAGAGCTTCAAAAAACAGCTTTAGATCATCTTCCTATATGCATATGAGTAATAAATGCATATACTTAAATTTAAAGTTTAATATACTTCAGGGTTTTAAAAAAAATGTATCGAAAATATTTCCCCCTATGCGACGATCTATTAACAAAGGAAAAAAATGCTCTCGAAAATTCCGAGTAGATAATTAAAAACCATTAATCTGTGATACCTTAGAAACTTAACACCTAACCACTAAGGATCGACAAATTAATAATTTGAATGTAGCAGTTTCAATAGATGTAACAATTGATTGAGATTAGAAAAGAATTTTTACATTTATTATTTTAGGAAAGAAAAAAAAACCGTAATTATATCGTAAATTCTTAGAAGCGTATCGCGAATTTGAGAAAGAAATCATTATAATTAATGTTTCTTCTCTTGTGAGTCGATAATTTTTCATCAGACTTCAAAATACATACAATTAGTTTAGATTTATGGGAGTTTTTTTTAAGATGTTGATTTGTATTCGACCTTTAGGAATTAAGGTAAGAAATATTGATTTATAGCATTTTATTGAAGACATTCTTTAATGCTTTTTCCTAGTGATAATGATAGAGAAACTGTGCGTAATTTCTTTCCTAACTATGCGATAATTTTTATAGAAAGTCAAAATCGCTTATAACGGGCTTTTAGTTAAAGAGATCTCTGATTTGACGAAAAAAGAGTGAAATTATTTGGTTGGTACCATTTTTAGTCTATTGGAGCATGGCTCGCTTTTAACGAACGAATTCCAGCTTTAGCGAACAATATTTTGTGATAAAGGAACAAGAATTAGACGCTTTTTGAAATTGGAAAAAGAGTTGATAAGTTTCGAAGGGTTTTAAGAATTTTATAGTTATTTATCCGCTAACGCTACTATCATCGCTTTCTGGAAGTCTATTCTCAAGGATGTTTTTACTGAAATTAAAACAAAATGTGAACCATTTATTTGGTAATTGTTTGGCTTCATTATGGTTACTGTTGGCCGGAAATTCTGCTTCTTAAAATTGTAGTTCTTATTACTATACATTTACTAAAAATACAAAGCTGAAAAATGATTTTAACCAAATAAATACCATGCTCTAAGGGAGAGTGTCTTAAACTGAGGGTCGTGACTACAGTTGGGATTTCGGGACCTGCAGCAGGGGTCTCCTAAAATCTTAGCGATTATGATATTTCTTTAACTTGTAATAATTATTTAATAATTACACAGTACTTTTGCGCACTTTTATTTGAAAATAGATATTTCTGTGGGACGTTATTTTTGTCTTAAACTAACTGTAAAATAAAAGTGCTGATCAAATCTAAAAAAAAAAGTATTGAAGAAATGCTTTGTCCTGTGGTGCCGACTATTCTGTAATGATTATATAATCAAAGTCTGGAATCTATAATTAAAATTTGGTTAACATTTCCATTCATAATAATACTCACATATATGCTGTTAGAAGTAAGTGGATTTTCTCAGCCGTGACTTACCAAGTGGCTATACTCAGGTGGCTACATCAGTGGATTAATATAGCTGGGTAGATGTAGCTTCCATTATGTTGCTTCTTGCAATTCATGTAACACAAGGATTTGCGCTCGGCGCTGAACAAGGAGACAGTTCTGTATATCGTAGTACTTTTATACTGTGCATGAGAGAAAAAATTTAATACTTTTTTTCATCATTTTGAAGTGAATCGTATTTGGCAACTAATGAAGAAAATCTGATCAGAATATCCTAAAAATTAAAAAAAAATTAAATCAATTTTCAAACTAGTTTTCGCACTTTTTAAGGAAAGCTAAAAATGATAAGAGATTTTCGACAAATGTTATTTTGTATCATAAGACAGAAATAAGTAACACATGATACAAAATAACATTTATCGAAAATTTTCGACAGATGACAAATGTAACATAAGACAGAAATAAATAACACATGATACAAAATAACATTTGTCGAAAATTTCTTATCATTTTTAGCTTCCTTTAATTTTTATATTTCAATAAACGTTCATGCACCAAAGTGTGATTTAATAAGAGGAGAAAACAGACGAAAGAAAAAATACTTATATGGGGGATGATCCTCAGCATTGCAGGTGTCAATTTTAATAATTTATTTTGTAATTGTATGAGATGGAATATCTAGAAAATCTCTTATTTCGAGCTTTATTTTAAAAAAGAAAGAAAATTACTTAAAATTTGTTGAAACTTTTAAAAATATCAAGATATTCAAATTGAACTTTCTTTATTCGTGCCAAATAGGATTATCTTCAAAACTAAGAAAAACAAATTTTTTGTTTCTTACGCCCATGCATATATAATTTAATTACTTGTATCTTGCGCTGTTTCAAACGATTTTTTTTTCAAATTTTAAAACAATTAATTTTGTAGTCAATCTTAAAATGCTTTAAAATTTCTATTTAATTTTATTGATTAGTTTGAAAGTTATAGCAAAAGCACATAAATAAAAAAACTAGTTTTTTATATACAACGAAGAGACATTACATTATGACCACCCTGTTAATAACATGTAGGACCACCTTTAGCCCTCAAAACTGCTAGCACCCGACGTGGCATTGATTCCACAAGGTGCTGATAGGTAGTCTGAGGTATCTTGTACCAAGCGCTCACCAACTGGTCCTGCAATTCCCTCACATTGCGAGGGGGTAGCGTGGCAGCACGAATTTGGTTTTCCAAGTAGGACCACAAATGCTCTATTGGATTAAGGTCAGGTGAATTTGGGGGCCAAGACATGACTTGAAAGTCACTGGAATGTTCCTCGAACCAATCCATGACGATTCGACCCTTATGACATGGTGCATTATCCTGTTGGTAAACACCATCCCCCGCAGGAAAAACTGTTGCCATGAATGGGTGAACCTGGTCTGCAACTATGTTCAAGTAGCTTACAGACGTCAGGGATTGTTCTATGAGGATTATGGGTCCTAATGTGCCCCATGAAAACATTGTTCCTGGGCGAGAAATCATGAAAACCTGGGCGAGCCCATTGTTATAGATGGAGGATGATCATAATGTAATGGCTCTTCGGTATAAATGCCCATTGTATTTTCATAAATATGTAATTTAGACTTACAAAGTTTTGAGTAAATATGTCATATAATAGCCAAAATAACTGTGCAAAGCTATTGCTACATTTTTTGTCATAGGGTGTGCAAAAACATTTATTTTTCGCTTGTAATTTATTGTCAGTCCCTCAAATCTCTAAAAGCTTTCAGCTTTATTGACATGTGACCTGAAGTTATAAAATGATTTTCCTATTATTTCTGGAGAAATAGGAAAAAATATATTTGTATAGAAACGTTTCAATTATTTTGTCCACCTTCTGTATTTCGTCTTCTCAAAGTAGTCGAATTTTTAATTTTGACTTCTGAAGAATTTTTTGATCGATTACTTATGAAATTAAGATTTTAACATTTACAATTTGGATTTCAACATTTACAATGTGGATTCTAACATTTAAAATTATAATCATGCATTCCAGAGATTGGAACTCAACCATATTTTGAAACTGAAGTACCTGATTCCTTAAAAAAAACTAATAAAATAAATATATATGAAGGCAGAAAGCACGTTTCGGGGTCTAATTTTGTTATTTGAAATGACGGCTGAAACAAGTTATCCACATATTTAAGGTTCTCTCAAACCATTAATATGGAGTTCAAGCACGTAAAAATCACATTATTAGATCATGAGTTATTCAGGATGATCGTTTTTTTGCGTTATGAGGGGTGCTATGAGTTATTTAGGATGATCCTTTTTCTTTGTGTAAATCCAAAAAAGCATATTTGTAAATATTAAGTTTTAAAATATAAATATTGCTGGTTTTCATTCACCGATAGTTTTTTGCATAACTAATAAAAAATAAAATTACTTGAAAAAATAAAATGTGATAATATATTTTTTAAAATATAATAATAAAAATATATTATCCAAATTTCATTTTATTGTATTCAAATGATAAATTTATTTGGGAAATGCTGTTCCTAGAATACTTCTAAAACAATTTATGATAACATGATTAAAAAAATTGTTGTCTGCAGAGTTATTATCATTTATAATGTTTCATTTACATTACGTCTGGAAAGGAATGAAGTTTCGCAACTTTATTCGCTTACACATTTTTGATGAATAATTTTCTGTCATGCAAAACTTTCAAAATGCAATTAAAAAAATATCCAAGGAAATATGTTTCGAAACATGAAATATTTTCAATGCTTTTTTCTGTAAACCTAATCTTTCTTATGGAAGGTCACCTATGTAGCTTTTTCTTGAATCAAAAAATATTTTTCAGAGGAAATGATTTATTTGAATTTTATCCTACCTTAAAGTATTCGTTTTAACCAAAAGTTTTTGGACAGATTTTATGCTTTGATGCACAGTTTATGTATGTTGACGTTTGCTGTTTATCAGTACTATATTATTTTTGTATGTATAAAATGTTTCCGAATTTGAAATATAAGCGATAAATTTACTGTACTAGTTCAGACTATAAATAATATTTATGATCCTGCTTTTTTCTCTGTAGCTTAGTGGTAAGCACTACTAGTTTAAAAAATATAAATATATATATTATGAAACATTTATAATTAAAAGTATATTATTGTTACATATTTGGTAACCACCAAACAATGATTTTTTAAATTTGCAATTATTTAGGTCTAAGAGAGACAGTTTATCATAATAAACAATTTACAAAATCGGTCATTGATAAATTTTTGAATACGAATGGAAAAAAAAATTCTAACTGCTTCTTTTAGGTTTTATATTTCAGTTTAAATATAATTCCGATAATATAACAGATTTCTTTAGTACCTATCAGATTGTTTTATGAAATTGAAAACCAGCAATTTACATATTTTTACTTGTAACAAGAGAGTCAGAAAGTATATGTTACACTGAAGAGCCATTACATTATGACCACCCTGCTAATAACATGTAGGACCACCTTTAGCCCCCAAAACTGCTAGCACCCGCTGTGGCATTGCTTCCACAAGGTGCTGATAGGTAGTCTGATGTATCTGGTACCAAGAGCTCACCAACTGGTCCTGCAATTCTCTCACATTGCGAGGGGGTAGCGTGGCAGCACAAATTTGGTTTTCCATGTACGACCACAAATTGAGATTGGATTAAGGTCAGGTAAATTTGGGGGCCGAGACACGACTTGAAAGTCACAGGAATGTTTCTCGACGATTCGACCCTTATGACATGGTGCATTATCCTGTTGGTAAACACCATTCCCCGCAGGAAAAACTGTAGCCATGAATGGGTGAACCTGGGCTGCAACTATGTCCAAGTACCTTACAGACGTCAGGGATTGTTCTATGAAGATTATGGATCCTAATGTGCCCCATGAAAACATTGTTCCTGAACGAGAAACCATGAAAACCTGGGCGAGCCCATTGTTATAGATGGAGGGTGGTCATAATGTAATGGCTCTTCAGAGTATATATTTGTATATGTATATATTGGTTAATATGATTCCTTTCACTGCACTAGAGAGAAATTCCGTATTTTGCTGAAAAAGTTTTTATTTAACAGGATTCATCTGTATGTACTACAGAGAAATTCTTTGGTTGAGATGTTTTCTTTGTCTATACTGAGGAGATATTCTGCTGAATATTGATAAAAACTGCATCAATTTAACATATTTTTTCTGTACAAGCTACAGCACAAAAACAGTAAAAAAATCGAAAATCGACTGAATTTTTTTGTTAAGTCTACAGTTTCTTTTCAGTGTAGATACTAAAAGAAAACACAAATATTTTTAATTCTAAATAGAAAAAACTTCTTTGAAAAAAACGGGCTAAAAAGCGGCAGAAATTTCAGAAAAAAGTAGCAATAAAGAAAACAAAGGAAATAAAAATAAAAATATGACCACCGAAGCCGACGTCTTCAGGGGGTACCGGCCTCGGTAGCTAAGAAAAAAAACCATTTCTAATTGAGGGAGAAGCAAATGCCTAAATTAACTCCCTCAGTACCCCTGAATTTTTTGGTAAGTCTACAGTTTCTTTTCAGTGTAGACTTAGCAGAGAAAGTATGTGAAATAACAAAAAAATTCTTTTTTGATGAAATTATTGTAAACAGTGAAAATAAAGTTTTATTTAAAACTTATTATTATTCGTTTTTGACGATAGGAATTTCTGGCCAATAAAATACTTAATTATTTCAAAATTATTGTAGCAAAAATTTAGGCTAGTGCAGCTAATTCTTATACAACATTGTCAAAAAAGTTTATTAATCATCATTTTCAACATATATAGCATTTTTTTTTATTAAACATAGAACGTTCGTATTTATCTTGAATAATACATTAGCTAACTTGGATAAGTACTTTTTTCAATAATATTTTTTCCTTGCTAAAATTTTTATAGTACAAAAACATTGGTTACTTTACTTTGCGCACAAACAATGCCTTGACAATGGAAATTTCCGGGGGGAGCAGATAGCATTTCACTTTCATGATGGACATTGTTTTCACGACTAACTTTATATCTATGGAAATAAAGTTATTTTCACCTGAGATCTTCAAGTGGAATTTTGAAGTTTTTCTTAAACTTGTGGAGAAATAACTATAGTCACTTCTTCTAGGAAACAAATTTCGTCAGAAATATTTCGTCATTCTATTTTATCTCACTCCCCCCCCCCCC
>NC_092208.1:80866047-80887528 GCF_043381705.1 Parasteatoda tepidariorum
CACGAATTTTATTAACATAATTTTCAATAAGACATGTTAACTCGACTCTATGTCGGGGTACCTTTTCATAGATGACGGTTGACATGGTCGATAACTACTCTCCCCACAACTTTAGCAACTGTATTTTCCATTCTATTTCTGGTAAAAGCCCGTCAAGCATCAATCCACTTAAGAGACACATTCTAAATTCTTTCACAAAGATTTCAATTCGTTCACTGCATCTTTACACAGAGACTAAACATAAAGACAGACACGAAGACATGTGGAACACAAACAAACGAATTATACATCGAAGCTACCAGCGTACACAAAATAAAAATATATCATGGTTACAATTAAATACAAATAGTAACAAATAATAAATCTAAGTTAAGTAAAAGAAGTAGAAGAGAAAGAAAAATATTTCAACTAATTCGATTTGCGATATGGCTCTGTATTTTATTAACTTATCTTTTACTAACAATCTAACTTATCTAGAGAAACTTCACTCAACTTTAATATGCCATTTTGCTGAGAAAGATTAGCTGGTGCTGACGTCATAGGTCAAATGTATGGGTATGAGAGACACAATTGTTCTTGATGTTTCGTATCAAAATCGCGATCCTTCCTGTATTTCAAATTAAATTTATTATTTAAACTCTAATGAGTTGTGGAGTGGTTCAGATTAAGCTGTTCTCCAATCACCCTGACCATCAAAAGTTGAGCAGAAAACGCATGATCTCTGAGTCCATTGACTACCTTTTCCATCAAAATTTTTAGTTGAAGTCCTTTTGCTGCAGGATTCATCTTTCATCGAATTTCCATCTTCTTTCTGAAAATGCCTTAAGTCACCAATGAATTTTTCTTCTTGTTCCTGTTGGAGTTTCGAAAAAGTTTAGTTGATGATAGCAGACAGTTTCTCTATTTTAATGTCGTTAATTTTTAGAACGCGCTACAAGATCTGATTTCTCCAGAGAGATTGCTTCGGAAAATAAAATTTTTCTTCCGTGCTCACACTTGTACTGAAAGTGCGAGAGAAGTTCACCTACCACTACTTCTCCAAACTTAAGGGGTTTAGAGTTGCCAGATCGAACGTTAGATTGCCAGTCTCATTATTTAGTTTACGCACCATGTAACTTAATAATATCTTAGAATATTGTCAAAAAGTTATGAATTGAAACGCATAAAACGAACTAGAATGATACAGTGACTTTTGTATTGACATGAGTATGCAGAAAATAAGTCTTTACTAAAATATTAAAACCATGATTATGCAGGTTATTTTATAACAACAACCCATAAAATATAGACTTTTATAATCGTCGTCGAAAAGACAATAGAAAAATAATCACTAAGTTTTGAAAGCTAATACTTAAACAAGGTAAAACCAAAGCTATCGAATCAGTATAGAGGGAGTTGGGAGGAAAACATTAAAACCTGTTTGATTGCTTAGTGAAATTTTTAGTGCTACTAATAATACCCATCAATTCCTCTTTGGTAATCAAGCATATTTTGATGTTTCCCATCTTCCCATCATGTTTTCTCATCTTCCTCAGTAGTGACACGTTTGATTTGATAGGGTCTTTGCTTTTTTTTAAAGTAAATACTAATTGACTGTTCCTATTTATAATGGCATGGTACACAATGAAAAACACATAATACGAAAGGCAAAATGCAAAAGCATAAGGCTACAAAAGTAAGAGAGAGGAACAATTGTAAAGAAAAGCTAAGTCAGTGCCTTAAAAGTTTTCCAAAAAGTACTGCATATTTACAGAGATGGTCTCAATCCCTTCTGGTACTGGATATGTTTTCTCTATTCATTGGATCTACTGAATTGCAAAAAGTGCAGCCAGTGTTCAAAAGTATGCCGATATTCCTATTTCGCAACACGCTTTTCTCATAAATCCCTATAATAAAAAGCGGAGAACTTATTTTTCAGTAGAATTTTGCTTGTGGAACTTCAATGATATTAAAATGATTCAATAAAGTCTTTGTTATTCTCCCGTCTGCCCTCTACCACGACCAATCTAGGAATATTGGAAAAATATGTCATCGGTTGAAGAATTTATGCAGTTGTAATTGCTTCTCATGTCCCTGTCCCAAATTGTCGTAGTCTTGTTCCAGTTGAAAACGATGGATTCTGTTTTAATACCTTTTTTTTAAATTTCTTATTTCAATAAATATCATTTATATTATTTGGATCTTAAATCAATTTTTGGTACAGTAGTTCTAACGTTATACTTTTAATGTTATTGTACATTAAGCACACGAATATACAGTGACAAAAATTCGCACTGAGATGAAAATTTACGTATTTGAGTTTTGTTTTGAAAATGTACGCATAAGTACTCCTCAAGGTTAAGATTTAGGTTTTATAAAAAACTAAAAGTAAAAATAAATGTTTTTTTAAATGATGAAAATTATTTATTTCGTTATTGCGTAACACTCTGTAAAAAGGGGTTTCCCAAAATTGCGAAAAAATAACTCCGACGCAAATAATAGTCGAATGTGCAAGCCTTACGTATTCAAAACTGAAACAGCATTTACTCAAAAATCAAACCTTGTAAAATCACAAAGAAGAAAAGCAGAATGGAGGAAGATTCTAGGGAAGGCTCTGGCACACAAAGGGGCTGTCAAGTCAATAAAGGAAGAATTTACTCATTTTTGAGCAAATTGCATGGCTTCAAAAGAGATGTGGAGGGAGAAAAGTGTGAGAAATGTTCATTGGTTTCCGGCAGGATACCAACCAAAGACCTCCAGATTCGTAGTAGATTCCTCTAGCCACCATAGTTATACAGTCCAGTCCAGGGACAGTTAGGAAGCTTTATATAAATGCAACCCCAATGGCATATCATAACATAGTTATTTCCAATTTCAATGATGCAAAGAGTTCTAATTTAAAATTTTTTGTCCCAATTGCTTAGAAAATAGGTAATTTCAATTTCACTATACCTTAACTTTTAAAAAAAGGGAATGTTTGTCATGAAGAGTCATTGCGTAACCAAAAGCTTCCTAACTCTCCATGAACTAGATTTTACAACTATAAGTAACTAGGGCATCTTTTCAAAAATGGAGGTCCTCAGCTCGAATCCTGTTGTCAGTTAACGAGCATCACTCTCGCATACTTCTCTTTCCACATCGCATTTGAGATTATGCATTTTACTCAGTGAGTATATGTTTCAATTTTAAGTATAATTCGACTATTTTTCTCGCAACTATTTTCAGATCAATTTGACTCATTTTTGCTCTATTTAAAAAAAACCTTTTTTTGCAGTGCAGGAATGAACAATAAATGTTTGATGCGTATAAGGAGTAGATGGGTACCGCCGAAATATTCGATGCTTTCAACTCAAATTGCTTTCAACTCAAAGGAGGCACTTACAATAAAATAAATTGAAATATCATACGTTCATAATAATTACAACTTGAAGTAAAAAGTTAAAAAATAGGAAAAGTTAACAAAACAAGTCATATTTCACACTTTTTATTCTACTTGGAATGAATTGATGGCTAACATAAATTAACGAAGCCATAATTTCAATCTTACTTGGATTGAAATGATAGCTAATAGAATACAAGACGCGTACTAGAATATATATGTCAGTATAAGGCAAGTATTAATAAACTGGAGAACCTTGGCTAAGGGAGGAATGTCTTGGCATAGGCTTGTTGAGAAGGCCAGGGCCCATCCTAGGCTGTCGTGCCAATGAGAAGAAGAAGATAAGGCAAGTATTAATTTGAATTCAAAAGGTGTTATTATAATTGTTACAGTACTAGAATTGGAAAAATAAAATTATTGAAATTTGATAGAAAAAATTGATTGAAATAGATGAAAATAAGAATTTATTAGTTGTATATAGTTGAGTAAGTTACAATGCACTGTTTATGATGGAAGGTAGCTAACTAACATAAAAATTAACAGCTAAAATTACATTTAACTTTGGGGCACGAATTAAAAAATAAACAATGTTTTTTAATTTTCATATATTATTTTTATAAGATTTTTTAGAAATGTACTTTATGCACATTTTTTTTCTGAGAAAACCTCACTCTCAAATCTTTTTATAAAATTTAACTCAAGACTGAAGAAGAAAAAAAATTTAAGAAACAAAAATATTATAATAGAAAAAAATATTAAACATTGTTGCGAGGCTTTATTATAAAGGATGAGATTTTAATTTAATCACGATACTGCAATATTATAAGTCATGTTTAATGATTGTTTAAAAAATAACATTCAACAAAAATTAGGTGGCTTAGAAAAAGCGTTGAAGAAGGTTTTTTTTTTCGTTTTTTGTGAAATGAAGGGAGGGAAATACTATTTGTTTTTGAATAAAATTAAAAACTTGCTGACTTTGAAGCTATAGATTGTGTTAGGGAAAAAAAATTAGCATAGTCAGTCTCTACATTTTCAAAAAGCATTATATGTGCCCATGAGTGGCGCTCACTTTCTATTACACGATACATAGTAAAACGTGAAAAAACTGATTTGGAAACAAATATTGCACTTTGAATAAAATTGTTTTTGATTCAAGCGTTGCTAGTTGAAATCTTTGCAATGCCTGGTAAATTCATGTACTATTTTCAACTTAAATTATCAGTGTGTATGATGAAAAACATTTACAATGCCGGGCAAAAATATTACAGCGCATGTGATGATATAATATTGTTTTTCATGAATATATGTTTTTAACCATGACAAATATACTGTTGTTAGAGAATAAACCTGCACCGTAATATAATAATTTTAGCTGCACTGTTCGAAATTTCTCGGTAGAAATTGCTAAATAGTAATTCGTTTCTATATAGATACAACCAAGACAGTAAAATAACCATAAAAAAAGATGATGTTCAAACTGTTAAGTGTGAGAAAAAAAAATTTACTGATTGTTTTTGCATAATACGGTTTGAAAACAGAATTCTTGCCTCACCCATTAGGCCTACCTTTTGAATCCATTTTGTTCCATACAACTAGGTAGACTGACAGGGTTATTCATCAAGTCAATCTCATGACCGACTGAACAGGGATTCGAATCCCAGCGTTGATACAATATGTCTTCCATTCCTTCTATACATGAAGAGTTTTAAGTATCCAGAAATCGTCAATCGTGGACTATTAGAATAAGAAACCATTATTCACGCATAAATGGAGCAGCAACAATAGAGCTCCAATGTCCATTTAAGTTTTTTTTTTGTTTTTGTTTAGAAACTATGCTAGTAATAAATGGTTACAAAACTGTACATTCACAGTTTTTTAACCATACCAGTTAGAAACTTTTTCAAAATTGTAAAGGTAACGAAATGTTCCTAACCATAAATACAGTGGTTAATTGGAGGAACATCCTGCTGCCGGTTACCGTTAATTCCTGAATGAAAATTCTAACCGTGTGGTAATTCTGGTTGGAGATGTTGTGGTAATCCTCTTTTTGCCTGATCGGGCACGTGCCCACGATCTAATTTAATCACTATCCACTCACTTTCTAATGATTGCAGGTAATTTTTTTAGCAATCAATTGCATCGGATACATGTCCTTTTAGGTAAAGTAACTGCTACACATGTTTTTCTCTCAAGTTTCCTTGTAGACATGGAGCTATCCTTGAAAAACTAGATCAATGAGTGCAAATTTTTTTGTTGTTGCACTATTTAAAAAAGCTGTTGACGCAATACTTCAAAAGCATTTACAAAAATCTGTAATACCCTAATGTCTTGCTTTTCGGCAATCATGCTAATTTTATGTGCTTAAAATAATGCGTTAACATTACAAAATAGTTTTCACAATTGTTGAAACATTCTAAACAGTACTGAATGTTTTTTTTTTGTCCTCCAGTTGCTGACGTAAAATCAATATCGTTAAATTGTATTTATGTATAAGTATGTAATGTCAAAGACTTACAGTTAAAGGCAAAAAGAAAATTATTTCGTTCTATAAAATTTAAGGTATCTGACTGTGTGAAAATCTATAATTTTGACGAAAATTCCGATTTTTTTATTATCCATATTTTAAACTTAAGTTCATTAGCTTTCCAAAACCGTTTAAAAACTTTTTCTTCTTATATTTAGAAATGCATTTTCGGTATTTAACAACTACCACGTATTTCTTATTTAATAATTACCACGTATTTCTTATTTAATAATTACCACGTATTTCTTATTTTATGAGAAGATTCCCCATCTTGACGAAGTTAAGGATCGTGTACAAATGTTCAATCATAAATTAAAGAGGATTGCCAGAGTCACCTGGGGTCTCAACCATCATGCTCTAAAAAAGATCTACCTCCAGGCAACCGAGAGAATCATCATCTATGCGGCCTGTGTCCGGTTTAGAAACACAGTCGAAATAAGAGAAAAACTAAAATCAATTCAAAGAATTCCGCTTATTACCATTACCAAATCTTATAGGACTGTTAGTTCTGATGCACTCCAGATACTAGCCGAGGTAAAACCAATCTACTATAAAATCATTGACGAGATCTACATTAAAGAAATACCTGGTAATGGAGGATAGAAGATATCTATTGCCTTGAAAATCATATGTACTTTCTTGATCACCTCTTACTACCTCCCAAACTGGTTCAACCCTCAAACTCACTAGCTTTGCCCTGGGAGAAATTTCTTCCAACTAGCCATGGCATTGAAATCTTCACACACGGGTCGAGAATTCAAACTGAGGACAATGGCATACTTATAAATAAAACTGCATATGGTGTTGTAATGAAGATAAGTGGCAAAACCATCAGTACCATCTCGGCGCGTCTAAGTAACAACAACAGTATTTATCCGGCTGAGCTCCTTGCAATCCAGTCAGCTCTCTAATGGCTTAAAAATTAGGGTTCTCCAATAGCAAGCATTTACACAGATTCCCTTTCTTCACTCATGAGCCTGGAGGACCCACGTAAACACCTCAAACTTATAGAAGACACCAAAGCCATGTGGAGTAGCAACTATAATATAAATTGGATTAAAGCACACTCAGGCATTGAAGGGAATGAAGAGGCCGACTGGGTTGCTAAGGAAGCCACTAAGCTTGGCCAGATTGATTTTGAGATCCCGGGNACAAATTAAAGAGGATTGCTAGAGTCACCTGGGGTCTCAACCATCATGTTCTAAAAAAGATCTACCTCCAGGCAACCGAGAGAATCATCATCTATGCGGCCTGTGTCTGGTTTAGAAACACAGTCAAAATAAGAGAAAAACTAAAATCAATTCAAAGAATTCCGCTTATTACCATTACCAAATCTTATGGGACTGTCAGTACTGATGCACTCCAGATACTGGCCGGGGTAAAACCAATCTACTATAAAATCACTGACGAGATCTACATTAAAAGAAATACCTCTAAATGGAGGATAGAAGATATCAATTGGCTTGAAAATCATCAATGTACTTTTTTGATCACCTCTTACTACCTCCCAAACTGGTTCATCCCTCAAACTCACTAGCTTTGCCCTGGGAGAAATTTCTTCCAACTAACCATGGCATTGAAATATTCACAGACGGGTCGAGAATTCAAACTGAGGACAATGGCATACTTATAAATAAAACTGCATATGGTGTTGTAATGAAGATAAGTGGCAAAACCATCAGTACCATCTCGGCGCGTCTAAGTAACAACAGCAGTATTTATCTGGCTGAGCTCCTTGCAATCCAGTCAGCACTCCAATGGCTTAAAAATCAGGATTCTCCAATAGCAAGCATTTACACAGATTCCCTTTCTCCACTCATGAGCCTGGAGGAACCACGTAAACATCTCAAACTTATAGAAGACACCAAAGCCATGTGGAGTAGTAGACCGCACTGGTCTCGCACCAACCGCAGTGCTGACGTATTATATTCTCAGTTGTAAATAGATCATAGGTTAGAGTCCCCGTGCCATCAGGCTTAACGTGGGAGATTTTCGTGGTTTTCCGCTCAATGGAACACAAATTAGGGTTAGTTCCTTCAAAAAATTCTCAAACGAATGCAAATTTCTCCCAATACTTTATCCCGGAGTTCCTTTGATTTCTGGATTGTGTTTAAAATTACAAGGCTACGGAGTTGAACATTTGTAGTCCTATACCTGAAACTAGGTCAGCCGTTCAACGACGGTTATAAAATGAAATACTATACTGCGGAGGCGTGGTGTCAGAGGGGATAGAGAGCTTTCATTTTTATTTTGTATAAAGAGAGGGTTGATAAAATTTTACTTTTTGTTAGCTCGCTGTCGAGAGGACACAAAACTGTTATAATTCTACCAATTTGAATAATTCATGATATCACAGTCATGGTCAGTAATGGACATTAATAAAGTGCTTTTCAAAATAAAAACAATTACTTTAATCTTTATTTTGCACTTAATTGTCTTAAACTAGCATAACAATTTCCGATTCAAATGGCATCCACTTTACTCGATTTTGGTATAGATTCAGACATATCTCTGTAATATTAATCCGTATAAGATTTTAAAATAAAATATTTAATAACATTTTAAATATTGTTTCAAAAAATTGTGTACATATTTTAAAATTTTGTTTTTGAAAAAAACACCTTTTTTTAAAGTAACAATTTATGTCGATATTTTAAATTAAAAATACTAGTACTTTTCGCCTAGAAAAGTGACGAAAGTATTAGTAAAAGTACCAAATTTAAAAAATATACGAATTTCAGGTAAAAGTACTGCCATGTATATTCTTAAAGATACCAAATATTTATTTCTATTGTAATTTATAGCCCGTACACATGTCGTTTTAAAATAAATATAACAATTTTACAAAGCTTTCATCACAGCTTTTTAAAATATTTTAGATATCTTGATGGATAAAATTTTCCTGCCGAATTGAAAGCAGTGAAAGTCATGTTCACCTTTTGCAATCGCATAATATCTGTAATATTTTCGACTGACTATACCAGTGCAATCACTCAGACAAAAGAATTTTTGCTTACATTTCCATCCTATTTGTAAAGTGTTTTGAAATACTGATTTTAATTATTGAACCAAGAAACACTAAATTTCCTCTAGATAACTATTTCAGTACTGGTGTACAAAAATGCATTCCTTCACTTTAAAAATACAAAAAGTTTTGCCTCGCAAAGATGCTGTTATAAATATGGAACACTTCGCTTTCATTGGCTTATAAATCTCAGCTGAATTCATTTGGCGGAAATTTCTTTTTATGTAAATAAATTGAATGCATTTGATATATGAATTTGCATTTATGGAATTGATGCCTTTCATTTCTATTTTCGTTTACGTTAGCAAGATATTTTTCATATAAATGGGAAAAAACATTTTTTAATATATTAAATTTAGAATGTTGTGAATAAGTCATTTATTTTGAAATATAATTTTTATTTCTCGAAATTTCTTTTGTGGGAATTTTTTTTTATGTAAACATGATTAAATCTCTGAAAAAAATATTATTTGCTATGTAGCAATGAAGAATGTTAAATATTTCTTTTACTGGTTTTAAACAACAGGTAACATGCTCTTGATGGATGGATAGAAAGTCCTGGGATAAATTGTTTTGGATGAAAAAAATGGTCACTAAATATACAAGACATCAGAAAATGTTCTACCAGGGTTTGAAGGAGGTTAAAGGGGATGAATATGCAGTACAATGCTGGTTGAGAAACACCACGTTAAAGTGATAGAAGACGCGGTGTACGTGTGTACAGACACGTGATTGAGCTATAAATACTGCATAACTTGGACAGTCCGAAGTATTTCCCCTTATTGAGATGGATCTTACTCGAACTGCTAGTTGGTGTTTCCCACTGCATTCGGAGACGTATTTGGTTCAGTACGATGCTGCTCTGGCACACTCTAGCTGGTTTATTAGGAATTACTCTGACGATACTTATTGGCCTCAGTTGGTTGGTAGAGCTGGACCTGTTCCCTGGACATCGTGCTTACCATATCTGTCTTGCTTGAATCTGTATCTGTGGAACCACTTGGAAAGAACTATTCACGATACCCCTGTGGTCTCCAACGTAGATGATTGACTGTTACTGCTGAGGATAAGCAAATCATAGTTGAAGAGTTCGCTTTTTACTTTACGCAGCGCCATCTTTACGTATGCAGATGCGCACTTCACACATGCACAGTTCCGTCTACCACTTTCAAGTGGTGCTTCCGAACAGGTAATTTCCTGCGAATACTATTATATTCGTCCCTGTTAATCGCACTTAAATTTTTTGCCTTATATTCTCCTAGCACCTCCTTTAACAAATTAAAGGTAGGTGATAGTTCAATTATTAGTTGGTAGTTTATGAATGACACCGGAAATTAAACTGGATTATAGGTTTCCAAAGTCTTGATAAAAATTGAACTCAGTTGTTGAAGCGTGCGAAAAATAACTGAATAACTAAATATTATTTACGCATGTCTGGATAGCTAGGTGGTTGAAGTCATTGTCCTGGCGGGACAGAGATATTGAGTTCGATTCTCAGAGCTTGACTGAAATGGAAAAATGATTAAATGTTGGTAGTATAAGCTATTAATTATTATTTTTGTAACTTCTAGAATGTTCTAATTCGTCATTTCCTGTTCCGTTATTTAGTTTTATAAATAACGGGTTTCAAATCGAAACGCCAGATGCCTTATTCCTGTACGTGTGAAGGTTCTTAATAATTTTTTTGGAAACTTTCTAGGCTGTTTTATATTCATTGTACGTGACAATATAGTAAAAAACATTAATTTCTAACATAGTATAATATTTATTTTTGCAAAGATTTGCTTATTATTTAAAAGTATATATGTCTCTTATTTTCAAAGTATCATAGTTAAATTTACTAGAAATTCTCGTTATGAGATGTCAAAAGTAATGTGCATATTGATGGTAGTAAATTAATATTTGAGCAAAAACTTCAAAACATATATGAAGAAAAATGAATGGTGAGAATTTGCGGTTATAAAAAAACTCTCTCATGTTTCTCAGACAATTAAACTGATTTTTAAATGCATTTAATACCACTTTCTTGAATAGTGATTCACCAGATTTTGATATCTGTTCTTTTTCCAGCTTTAGCATAAGTCTACGACCCGTAGTTTCTTACTTTTCAAAATCAATTTTGGCAAGATTTTTAAAAGATGTATATATTAAAAATGGTGATCATGGAATATACTACATATTTGCATAAAAATTAGGAATCCGGAAATTTCATAATTGAAATAAAATTTATTCGCTCGAAATAAGTTTGGAATTTTTTAGAATTTTTGAAGTATTCTGCAATATGTCTAATGCTTTGAAAAGTCATGATTGAATTTAATATTTTTAAAATATCTACTACTTTTAATAAAATATAAAATTTTAATAAAAAAAAAAACATATTTTCATTCTAGGGTTTCCTCCCTGCTCTTACGATATTTGAAAATCTTTTGTACTCCGGAGGATGAGGTTATTTAAAGAATACTTTGACAATATCTGCATGGTATATGAATAAATGTTTGAGATTTATTCTATTTCCTTATCCACACGAGAGGGCATGCGATAAATTTGAAAAATGTTTTTCCTTGAAAATAGGTGGGTGGTTTTGAACAAATTTATATAAAGTGAGTTAGAAAAAACTATTCAATTCGAGAGAAAAAAATAACTACTCGCTTAAGAAAACTAAAAATTGAATACACATATCTTTAATGCATTTTCATCATTAAGTTTATCCGTAGTTGTCATACAGGTCGAATTATTTTTTTCAGCAGATGTAATACTCAGAATAATAAATAAAAATATAATTTATTTGCTATAGCGATTACCATTATAACATATTTAATAAAAAAAAGATTACGCAAAACACGTATTTAGAAGTATATCCTTTAAAATATATTTAATATTAAATATTATAAAATGTGTTCATTAAATATATTCAATATTCTTCAGCATGAATAATACTGTTGGCAACAGAACGCGTTTCATTTTCACGCTCAATCATTTTATTTTATTTTATGACAGTCGTTGAACAGCCGTCCCAATTTTTGGGGTTTATGACTGCTAATATTCAACTACGAGGTCTTGTAATTTAGAGCATAATCTAGATGACAAGGGAACTCCTGGATCAAGTATTGAGACAAACTAGCCTTCGTGGAGGACTTTTGATGGAGGTATCCTGAATTTGCGCAACGTGCTGAGGAAAAACACGAAAAACTTCCACGGTTAGCATAACACCATATCGCGAACTATTATTTTTAATTATAGCGATCATATTATTTTTAATTATAGCGATAACGCTATTAAAAATATATTCTCATGATATATTGTAACTGTGATAAATAAAGACTTCTGATAAATGTCACTAACCCTCAAGAAATACCTAAATTTGCCGATATATGATGAAAATATCGACACTCGTTTAAATACCGAAATAATCGTGACTTAATGAGTAAGCCATCTTCCATGAAGAAGAGAGAATATCTAATCCTTCAAGCACGTTACTTCACTGTTCAAGTACTTTGGCGACTAACCTTCTGAGCTTGACGTCATTTCTTTTGTTACGGGTGGCGATAAAATGACGAATTATTATTATTAAACTATTACATATACTATTTTTCAAAATTCCATTTTTTTCTTCAAATTTTAATTATATTTCAATTTTGAATTTTAAAAAATAATACTGAAAATCATCGTTGACTTTTTCTGAAAAATCAAATCTACACATTAGAAAGACTGTATTTCTTATCTATTATAAAAAAAGATAGACAGTGTTAAATCCCTCTCATATTTGTTCCTTTTATTTTTTATTATTATTTGTCTCGTGAATGTTTAATATGGTGTGTTAATTTGCGATTTGTGATTCGTTTTAAAATTATGATTATTAAAAGGTTTTATGAAAGTTGTATTTTTTCTTCTTCATTTGGCGGAAGAACATTGTCCAATATAAAAAAAAAATGTAATAAAGTGTATTGACAATATCTGGCTAAATCGTAAAATGACCATATTTTCTAACGATATATCGTGATATTAAACATTTCGATATCACTCAGTGCCAGATGGATGACCTTTAATTATAGTTCAAAATGTTTTGCTTTTGATGAAACAGCTGGCATACGGCAGTCATATCTTTCAGCAAAAGACAGTCATATCTTTCAGTGGTAGATGGATCATGGGCTGAATTTCCCTTGTTGTTAAGCTAACCGTGGGAGTTTTTCTTGGTTTTTTTCTGCATGTTGCTCAAATGCGGGGTTGGTTCATCAAAAGTCCTCCACGAATGCTAGTTTGTACCAATACTTTATCTAGGAGTTTCCTAGTATTCTGCATTAGGTTCAAAATTACACGACTTCGGAGTTGAGCATTGGTAGTTTTGAACTCAAAATTAAGGTCGACTGTTCAACAATGGTTATAAAAAATAAAAATAAAAACTTTTGAGTCTTGTCTATGTTCTTAAACATGCATTTTTAGCTGTGTTCATACTAAAAATGTTCAAAAATTTATTACATTTTGAAGAGAAAAAATGGTTAAGGGAAAAAAAGGTTTGAAACTTGTGGTTTAAGTTTACTTAAATATTTCTCGATCTTGAAATATAAGAAATAATTTAGAAATATACAAAATATAAAAACAAATAATTTTTTGCAAATATTATAGAGAATTATTGCAAATAAGAAATCCCATGAATTTTATATATTTTTTGGAAAAATCCATGTATCCAGAATAGTACAGTGTGCAAAATAAAATTGTGAAAACCCTGAATAACTTTGGATTTAATGATCGTATTAGGCATTGGATTTAATGATTGTTTCAAGTATTAGGTCTCAATGTTAATGTTTCGAGGGCTTTCACTGGAATATGCTAAATAATTATTACAGATGATATTTTAGTTAACGAAATAAGATGCAAAAACGTACTTTCTATAAATAACCATACTTAATTTGACTGATTTTTGTCCCGTTAAACAAGAAGTGTAGCCAAAATCTGAATTCATCAGGAGTGCTGTCGAAGGAAATTTGGAAATCTCTTAAACGTTTTTAAATGAATCGAAAAAAATTATACACATATAGTCATGAAATTTGCTGCTCCAAAGATCATTACTTGGAAGAAAAAAAATTATTTTAAATAAATTATTTATCTCTTAATCAATTAATAGTCGAAAAAAATTGAATTTTAAGATTGATGAATTTAAGATTAAATTGAATTTTAAGATGAATTTATTGATTTTTACACCATTTTAAAGATTGTAATTTTGGACGATGAAAAGCAAAATTTAATCGAAATCGATTGAATAGTTGCATCATCAAATTAAGGAAAGTCGTAAATTTAAAATTTAATTTTTATTTCGTTAGGTGATATACATCGTACGTTTAAAAATCTGACTATTAGATTGAAAGCAGCTTTCGTTCTAATGATCGGATTTTCACGCACTAAGTATAATGGCACTAAGCACATAATGGTTCTTGTGGGGGACCTCAAATGCGCTAATTATTTAGTGCTAACTATTAATTAAGATACGAAATTAGACACAAAAATATACTTTCTCTGAAAAAACATGCGTATATATATATATTTGTGTTCTAAACCTTCAAAATATAGGAGGTAGCCGCAATTTGAGAGATATGTTCCCCATAGTTTGATCAGGACAGCGATCCAAAGCTCGAACCCCTTAAAGTTAATTTTGCCTTTTGCGTTATTAGAAATATTTTTAAAAACTAATTAATCAAATTCCAGAAAAATTTCACCCACTCATAAAACCCATTTATCAAAAGATAATTCCATGCAAAAACAATTTTTAATAATTATTTATTATTTTACCTTATTCAATTTAATTGGGGATGAAAAAAAATTATGAAAATTATGAAAGAATTATGAGGTATGAATTTTTTAGACCATATTAATCTACATATTTTTCTAAAATTAATTATTTTAAAAAAAAATATTTAACGACAATTAAGAAATATTAAAAATTTGGTGATTAATATCTAAATGTGGTTAACTTACGAGGATCTTAACTTAACCGCGGGCAGCATAAAATTTCATTCATAGTCTTATCGCTAATTACCAATTGCTAATATCTTTTTTTAATTATTAAATTATTTAATACTTTTTTTAATTATACTACAATGTTTCTTTCTTAGTAGTCTAAAAATTTATTCGTAATTTAGTAAGGAAATTTCAATAAAACATTTTATTCAATGAAGGGCGAGTTTTATAAACGTGTGTTTCTGATAGAATGTGATTATACATCAGATTGTGATTATATTTTATTTTTTATTTTTTTCGCGATAAATGATACAATTTCAATAATATACATACATATGCATTGATTTGGAACAGTATATTTGCCAGTTTCTCCAATATATATTTTATATCTATTAATACGAATACGTAGTAAACATTTTTAAGCATTTTAAAATTTTTCAACATCTTATATATCATCTTAATCTTAAAATAAATTTTTTAATTCCTGTCAGCACGTGTTTCGTAAAACTATTTTATTAACTATTTAGCTCAATTTGAGCATTTTAAAAAATCTTATTCTTTACACTACCACGTATATTATTTTCCATTAACATACTAATGAATTTTTCTAGTGCTTTAATTTAGGTTCTCCATTAAATTAATATTCCTTTTTTAAAATATTGTCAAGTTTTTATTGAAAGAATTATCGCTTGCTAGCTGAGAATAAAATCTTGTTAAGAAATTAAAAGCATTCTGCTGTTTAAAATTATTCCATGCAATACAGTTGACTACTTACTGAGCAAATTATTTTTTCAAAAAATGAAGATAAATTGTATTTTTTTATTGTTTCCTGTGACTTTAACATAGATTATCTAAAATAATGCTGATATTTTATAAATCTCTACAAGGAGTATAAAGATACCGAACATAATATCTCAGTATCTTAAATGCCCTAACAGCTTAATTGTGAAATAAAATTTTTAATTACCTGGCCAAGTGTGATTAACAGAACTAGTCAATTAATTATTTCAGTAAATTTTTTTGTCTTTCTTTATGCTACCACGTATATTTTTTCCCAAAAATTTACTGAACTATTTTGTTTAGTTTTTATTGGTACTTAAAGTTTTTCTTTAAATTAACACTTGTTGTAAGTAATTGCTAAGTTTTTTTTTATGTCTTAGAACTAGAGCTAGTTAGCTCATACGATTGTAAGAACATTTTCTATGTTATAATTACTCAGTAGAAAACATCTGACTGATCGTAGTAAATAAGTTCAACCTTTTTCTCTAAGACTAAACAAACAAATTACGCATTTATTTACTTTATTGTTTCTTATTTGTTTGGTTTGTGAAAAGTAAATAGTGCAACGCAGAAAACCACAACTATTTGCTTTGTTTTTTAAATGAACAAATCTGTACTGCAATTTTATTTTGACGTTTAAACTCATATATGACACCGTTAATTGAAAGAAAGCCGATCTTTTTTTTAAAGAGAAGATGCTGAAAAAATTTACTTTTGCTAAAATTATTTTTCAATTTTAGCACTATTTCCAGGATATTATTATAGCATAATTTGTTATTAAGAAAATGTCTTAGATTGCTAAACAGCAAATATCAAACATTTAAATTTGTAAAAAGATTCCAAAGCCGTGCCAATTTCAGAATCATCTTCTGATTTGAAAAAATGTAATAAAAAATACTCAATTTTCCAACTTATTTTGATAAAAAGAATTCGCAGCGGGAAGGTAAACAAGCTTTTTACAGAAACTGTGAATACCAATCAATTTTTCTTGTATTTCTTAATAAGAGGATAAGAATAATATTGCTCCAAAGAACCTACTAAATAATTTTATTACTTTAAAAATTAAAATCTGTTTGGACCAAACATATTATTCCATGTAAGCTAAAGCGAGAAAAAAATTTAACTATTATTATTTATCTAAGCTTATTCCATTAATTAATGATAACGGTATCAAGGCTAAGCATATGCAATGGAAGCCCTGTTTTTCATACAATAAATGCATTATATCATTTAGCTTGAATAATTTATTTTAATCAAATTATTTAATAATTATAAGCAAATAAGGTTTAAAAATAAACTCAATCGAAGTACGCCTAAAGTGTACCCTAAAATATATGTAGAATGAACATCGGAATCGATAAATAGAAAAATACATTTCAGAACAAATTCGAGTAGGATGGAAACGCTAACTTGTTTGAAATAGCTATCCTTGTAACTATTTAATTTTGATTCCGGGTGCTAGAGGACCAGGACCACTTCACAACGATTTTCACATACTACTTTTGAAATTTCAATTGTAAACGAAATTTTTCATATAATTAAACACTGTTATTAAAGCAGGCAGTTAAATAATTATAGTGCATTGCTTTTTATATAGTAATTAATTATTATTTTTTCAAACTAATAGCCTATGCCGATTTTTTAAACAATGCAACATATTATTTCAATATGTTATTCTTAAACATAAAATATTTCAATATTTTTAAAATTCCGCTTAACATTCGGCAATTTCTACAGTTATGGAAAGGAAATATAAATTATATAAAACCTTGTGAATGTGCATTAGAATTATTATACAATCTACCTCTTTTAGGGACTTTTCTTTGTTTTTTTAAAACTTTCTTGCCTAGAAGACTTGATTAAAGCTGTATAAATAAATATCTCTAATTTTTTGTATACATGTATATTTGATTTTAATTTGAAATCCTCGCCTAAATGAAGTAAACGCAACATAAAAAAGCCATTAATGTCAGATTAGAAGTTCAAGTACTCAAATTCTAAAAGCTTGGGAAATCATTAATTTATTAATTGATTCAAATTTTCTTTTTAAATGAGATAAAAAAAGAAAAAGCAACTTTGATCTTTGGTCAAAAATCAGCTGAAAATTGTCTATTTCCTAGAAACTTCGGGACATTTTCCGGTAACTATTAATAAATAAACTTCTTCGCTCCGAGCAATCACAGAGCATTATATAATTTTTTTTTTATAGTCTTAACTTGGTTGCTAAGCAACGGAGTAAAATTCAGTTTTCCTCTCTTGAATTAGTTAATGGGTTATCTTAAAATATTCGTTTGCGGTGGTGACTTTGCTTGGCTGTTTTTTGGGTATATCGCCAAATATATATAACTTGTTATCCATCCCCCCAATTTATGATCCAATCTTGTTGAAAATTTGTCAATTTTGTCTTGAATCCAGGTATGTAAAAATAAAAAAAATATATGTTTTTTCAGAGAAAGTGTGTTTTGTGTTAGTAATAGTAATTAGCATATTTGAAGTTACCCCCAGATACCATTTAATACACTTAATACGTGTCATTAGATCATTAGAACGAAAGTTATTCAATGTAATATCTTCTTTTTACACACTGTAGTACATACTATATTTTCTTTTCTCGCAGAAAATTTATAATCTCTTAATTATCACTAAAAAAGATTAATGGTTCTTGACAACCCAAAGATAAAGTTCTTCACAATAACTAAAAAGAGAAATTTTTAATGAATAAATGAGTTTTTAAATCACTCTCTCTTTTTAACTACTTTGAGCTGTTTTAAGGATTATCATAAAAATAAATTATTTTATTAAAATATCATTAGTACCAAAAATTATTTCTTAACAGATTTTAAGCTATCAATATTTCTTTTATCTTAATATTTTTTCAAATTTATAAATATTTTTTAAAACGAGAGGAATTAACTATATTTTTTTAGATAAAATATGTAAGAAAAAAGCACTTTATGTACATTATTTCAATCTTTGGTAAATTAACAGATAATACTGGTTAGCTTGTTTTCAGAGTTTTTACATAGAAAAATAACAAATTCTTCTAAATAACTTGTTTAAAAATATTGTTCTGAAAAATTATTTTGAAACTTTTCATAAAGCATTAAAAGTGCGTTATAGTTTGAAAAATTATAAGTAAGTTTTTTTTATAAAAACAATTTATGCTGTCATGAAATATTTTTTTGGAAGTATAATTTTCGGTTTTATTAAAACTTTTTAAGATTGAAAGATTGACATTGGATTATTATTTCTCTTCACCTCGTCTTCTGAATTCACTCAATTCTTTTGTCATTCCGTGTCGAGGAACGTAATTTTAAATCTCTTATAACTCCAGTGTCGCTAGAGTTCTGAAATGTGGTCATCGACTACAAGGAACATTTTTCCCCCATTCCGGAAAATCGTTTGAAAATTTAATTAGCCATTATTGTAATTTAATCTGTAGACATTAGAGTAAATTGGCTCCCAGATTAAACTTATGAATAAAGTCGCTCTTTAATGTCTCATTATATTTTACAAGTAAGTTCTGTCAAGAACGTGAATAGCATAAATATCTGTGCTACGTCATCAAATTAGCACTCCTAAAGCTATCTTTAACCACTTGTTTATTTTATTTATAGATGTGATTTTAAAACCAGTTTCCGGAGGAAAAATAAGCTGCAATTCTTTCTGACACTTAATGAATCCTGAGACGAAAGAATATGAAATAAAATAATTTGAAAAACACATTCCATCTATGGTTTTCCACGAAGAAGTAATCAATAAAATATTGACTGTAATTTCTAAAAATCGAATTTATATAGTTTCAGATAATTTTGCAGGTATTGTGCACATTTTATATGAAGTTTATGTTAATTAATTACAAGAATTTTTATAATTTTTTTTTAAAAAAGAAAATGAAGAAAATTCGGTAATCCATTTGCACTTATTAATGTTATGCAAAAAACACCGGCTTTTCATTTGATTTCTTTAAAAATTCTGTTAGAAATTCTTTCAGTGTAAAGACAAACTTTATATAAAATGTATTAAATACCTGCAAAATTAGCTGTGGTTATATTAACTAAATTTTTATAAGTTACGTGCAATTTTTTATTTATTACTTTTGTGCGGAAACAATTTTTTTTAATAATTATTTTAAATTATTTTACGTTACTTCAAATTCAGTAAAAATTATTTTGAAAAACGAAATATTATTTCCTGAACGATATATACATTGGGGTCAATGGTGGCTTAGTATTTTTTTATACTTATTGCCTTGTTTTCAAAAAGAAGTATTTCATAGAAATTAAATAAATATTTCTAAATGACAGAAATTAATAATATTTTATATTAACCTTTCGCATACGTCTGGTATAACATGTGGACTACATATGGGCTAGGTAAACAGTGAGTAAAGGGTTAATAGGGTTGCCATGCTCATAGCATTAATCTTTAAATATTAAACAATTTGAGCCTAAATAGATTAAATATAGAACAGGAATTAAACATTTTGTGCATGCATTAAAAATTAAAACTCATAATTTTTGAAAAAATTCATTCAAAATTAATAGACAATTTTTATTTTCTGACTTTTCATTATTAAAATTAATAGGAAAAGTTATCTAGATTTGTTGAAGCTCTAAATTACATATAAAAAAAATTAATAAATATTTTACACCTGTCAGGGTGAATGATGCTTTTCTAACTTTATATTGTATCCTTTTAAATTCCACTGCTTTTAAAATCTATTATATAGATTTATTATATATTAAGATAACCAGTTATTAAAATAAATTGTAATTAAGTTAATTTAACACTAATCATCGCTGCCATTACACGTCTTTGTCTCACAATGTGTACTTAGAGTTCCCCCGCAGCACTAAAATTGAGACAAAAAGCAAATTCCTTGAAAATTTAATTATTTTACTTTAAAAACTAATAATCAATTGCAATCAATAACCATATTCACTAGTACAACAGCAGATCACAGCAAATATTCCCTGAAGACGAGTTATCTCGTTCACCGTAATGAAAAAGTTACATGAGCGAAATCGATTTTTTACATAAACAATAGATTATTGAATCTTTTAAAAGGAATTTCTTCATTCTTTTTTAGAAACTAGACTTAAGATGGCATGATTATTACTTAACAAGCAACGTCGAATAATTTTAAGAAAATTTAATTAATTCAAGAAAATTTTTGGTCACATAGAAATATTATACATCAAAAAGTAAATGTAAATTTTCATAAACAATAACTCTTAAGAAATTTTATAGTATATGTAATCTATAAAATTTCATAAGAGTTATACAATTTAATGTAACACATGTGAAGTGTTAGTTATAGCATTCATTGATAAAAGTTTTTTTTTAATATTTAATATCAGCCAATTTTATGCATTTTAAAAGAGGAATATATAATCGGTATATAATTATTTTGGTTTAATGAGAAGCAGATTATTCTCCATTACGAGATTATCCATGAGGAAGGAGATATCTATTACTTTTTGTAATAAGTAAATTCACGTATTAATTTTTTTCTGAAAAAACATCTATGAATTTTGGGAATTTTATAGCGATAAATAAATAATGTTCTTTCAATTTCTTCAAAGCCAATTCAAAATGTTTGTTTGAGCGATAAGTTATATATCAAAATTTTAAGATATATATTTAGCATATATATTTAGCATATAAACATTTTTTCAAATGAACAATTACGACCGATATATATATATATATAGTCGTTCGGCTGACCACTTGACCGGAACATCTGCTCCTGCACCCCAGAGCCCAAGGTCAAGAAAACTGAGATGGACACAGTAGGCCTTGGCCCTCAAGGGCTGGTTTATATATATATATATTCAAT
>NC_092208.1:80887704-80891597 GCF_043381705.1 Parasteatoda tepidariorum
AAGATATAATCTTTTCTTCAGCCCACACGATTATATCCGCAAAACAGAGTGCTTTCTGATATTGTATCAATAAAGCTAAAGCAAAATATATTAATACAATAGTGTGAGGAGCACTCAAGAAATTTTTTTACAAAAATTACAACAAATAAAATAGAACACAAAAAATAAAAATAAGTAAAAATAACATGTAAAAATAACATAAAATATATATATATAACTATTGAATATTTTACTGTAAAACCTCTTTAACAACGTGCTCAAATTTCAGAATAATAAAAAATTCTCAAATTTAATATTAGTGTAGATGAATAATTTTTGACAAAGAATAATGTAAACTTTACTTGATATGTCAGTAGATATCCCATCCAAACTTATTTTTATTATAATCCATAATGCATACAAAACTGCAAAGATATTTTAATAGCTTACTCATAGTTTAAAATGAAAACAAAAAAGGCTTTAAACTTTAAACTTAAAATGAGTATAAAAGATTAATTTTTGATTAAGCATATTCAAAAATATTTCAATTGCAGAGAAAAGCAATAAATTCAAGTAAGCAGATAAACAGCACTTGGATCTCCCAATATTCAAGCAAAAACTACATCTAACAAATGCCTATAATCAATTAAACTGCATTTTTATCATATTTATAAATTATTTTGAAATGATCTTTTCATT
The DNA here is from genome assembly GCF_043381705.1 of Parasteatoda tepidariorum. NCBI lineage: Eukaryota > Metazoa > Arthropoda > Arachnida > Araneae > Theridiidae > Parasteatoda > Parasteatoda tepidariorum. The sequence goes on from NC_092208.1 coordinate 80,888,383, forward strand.
CATTACACATAAAATTCTCAATGCAAATCACTTTTTTAGGAACTCAATAGTATGACGTAACTATTTCAGACAAACTTTACTTGATATGTCAGAAGATATTCCATCCGGACTAATATTTATCATAATCCATAATACATACAAAGCTGAAAACCACTTTAATAGTTGAATTCAAGATGATAATAAAAAGTACATAAAACATTTAACTTCAGTTCATTTTTGATAAAGCATGTTCAAAAACATTTGAATTAAGGTATGAAACAATAAATCCTGGTAAACATACAGACAGCATGAAGATTTCACAATTTTCACACTACCCTCAAAGTATCTAAATACAACTCAAATACATACTTTGAAATAATCTTTCTTAACATATAAAACTCTAAACTCAAGTCATTTTTTTAAGGAACGTAATAGTATGACGTAACTATTTCAGACAAACTTTACTTGATATGTCAGTAGATATTCCTTCCAGACTTATCTTTATCATAATCCATCCATGTCACTGAGAAAGGTTTTCTCCATAGCAAAGTAAGAATCTCCCTCGCTTCCAGAAAATGTCCCAAGCTTCCATTTACTCAGTGAATGGAAAGAGGCGTCACATGATCTATGTCAAGTCAGTGGCAGCTGTCATAAACAAAGCTTCCCAAGCGTTGCTGCGTCGATGTTAGAGAGAAGAAGCAATTTGTCCGATTATGCACCCTTCTTTGGCCCAACGTTCGAAAGTACGATCTCTATTGTAATGGACGTTCGATTTCAAGGACTATTTGGCTTATTCAGCATACCTCAGAAACCGACATCACATAACACTAGAAATTTCATCAACATCCGGCTTAGGCTTAAAGGAATCGTTTGATATACTGCGTTGCATTTAGTTATACGCGAAAATATTTACTATTCGATATATTAGAATACATGTTTAGGATATTCTTAAAATGCAAGTTATTTTGCATACATATTTTTCTTTAAATATAATGGAACATGACCGACGACGATATGATTATGATAAAATAGGCAGACGATTTTAAAAAGCAATTGAAATTAAATATACAATTTGATGTGTTCTGATTAAAAAACTAGGTTTTATTTAGACCAAATTTAGTTACTAAGTTTGCCAACCGATGGCACTGTTAGACAGAAGATGCAGTTTTTTAGATTATACATTTTACTTTGGTTCAACTCTTGACAGCACGATCTCATTTGTAGCTGACCGGAGGTTCGATTTCAAGAACTAGTAGGCTATTCGATGTACCTTAGAAATCGTAATCACACAACACTAGAAATTTTCATCAGCATTCGACTTACGCTTAAGGGAATAGTTTCATAAACTGCTTTGCCTTAGGTCATACTTAAAAATATTCATTACGAAATGCATTAGAATATATCTAGCTTATTTTTAAAATTTAATTTTTCTGCATACATATTTTTCTTCAAAATTGATCATGACCAACGACGATAGGTTATGACAAAAGATAGCAAAAGATTTTAGAAAACAATAAAAAAGAAATTCGAAAGAAATATACCGTTTGTTGCGTTCTCATAAGAAAACTTAGTGTTATCAGGGACTAATATAGGGGATATATCTATGGTGTTATTAAGACGAAATTTCAAATTAAGTTACCAAGTTTTCCAATAGATGGCACTGTAAGAGAAAAGAAGCGATTTGCAGATTAGGCACCCTTTTGTGAGCCAACGTTCGATAGCACGATTTCTATTGTAATGTAAGTTCGATTTCAAGAGCTGTTTGGCTTATTTCTGCATACTTCGAAAATCGTCATCGTACAAGACTAGAAATTTCATCAACATCCGTCTTAGGCTTAGAAAAATCGTTTTATAAACTGCGTTGAATTTGAGTGTACGCGAAAATATTTAATATGATGTATTAGAATATATCCGGGATATTAGGATATTCTTAAAATGGTAGCTATTTTGCATACACCTTTTTTTTAAGTACGAATGACATGGTTATGACAAAAAATTACCGTGATTTTAAAATTAAATGAATTAAATCAATTAAAATGAAATTAGATAGAAATGTACTGTTTGTTGTGTTCTGGTTAGAAAACGAAGGTTTATAAAGAACAAATTTCAAAGCTAGTTACTAAGTTTTCCAACAGATGGTATAGGGTATTGAAATATTTGTTAAGTAATCTGTTGAATGTCCAACTATTCCAGCTAATATATTCCCAAAGGAATTTTTTAATATTGCTTTTGGTCTTCAGTCCGTTAATGCAGCAAATGATGATTATTTTGAAAGTTTCGTTTTATAATTTTATTAGTTAAATTTGCCATATATCGACGAATTCCGTAACTAATTTTGAAAATAGTAGATAATGAAGCAATTTCATAAGCTCAACGCAGAAAACTGCGCAAATATCTAACCGTCCGTTTTTCTATAATCGATTTGGCAAGTTATTATTCCATTTTAAAGCACTAAGTACCAGCTTTTTCGAGGTTTAAATTTCTCTGAATAGAGTGATGTTTGCTGTGATTTTAAAACTTGTTATGTTTTCTTTAATATTAATACATGTTTAATTAGCAATACATATTTGTTTGTACATACAATACACTTAACATGTTTTTCACAAAGCCTTATTAATTTCTGATGATATTTAAAACTTGCATAACTTTCAGTAAAGTACATTCTTTGATATTTAAAAAAAAGTTGGGAATTAACAACTTTAATTAAATCCCTAACAGAAGCTTTATTTAAATAAAAAGGTATTTAAAAATTCCTGTGATTCATAAGAGTTCTTTTGGATCAAAGTATTTTAAAATATTCCCAAATAAACTTTTTGTCTTACTTGAACTTGTAAATGCTCTGACCATGAAAGCATTCCTCACAATCCACACTGACCCTAAAAATTTAATAAATAAAGCTTTCCTCTGCATTACTTTTATTGGCGAATGGGATGCAATTAAAATAAGCTCTTACCCAGCAAATGATCTTTCTCAAAGCTTAAGACCATAAAATCAGCAGGAAAACTGCACCAACTTTTAAGCCTTTTCCGATTGCTCTCCTATCCCATTAAGTGAAACAAAGTCTTCGAACAGATTGAGATTTAAGATTAACTTTTAAATCAGTTCCATTTTGATTCAGACTTGCAAATTAGGACAAAGTTTAAGACTCTTAAGGGAATATTGTTACATTTCCAAAGAAAAATAGTTTTTAACTTTTATATGTACAATGATTAACGAAATTTGATCTTTGTAACGTA
>NC_092208.1:80891800-80893681 GCF_043381705.1 Parasteatoda tepidariorum
CTTTTATATAAAGCTTTTCTCAAGAATTAATCAGAGTAGTTGGTAACTTTGGAGTTATTTAGTCCATACAATTTTTCAAATTTAACAAAAAGATTTAAAACTTTCAGAGGTTTGTGGGAGCAACTATAAATAATGAGAAAAAAACAATTATTTCTGAGCACAATATGCCAGAAATTCCAGCAATAAGCTTGTATCCTGTATCGATGGCTTTGGTTTTTATTTGAAATAACTGTATAAAATTTTGTAAGCTTAGGTTAAATATTTATTGAGATATGGATATTTTCATAAAAAACTACTTTTTTTTCTTTTGTTTTTTGCTATAATTTGAAAAACATTCAGTAATATTTAACAAAATATTGTGACCAATAAAAAATTAAATACAAATATTTTATTTGAAAATTTGAAAAATAAATTGATTAAAACTACGCAAGATACGAGCATTTAAATTAGATCTTTTGTATTGCGCATGAGCGAAAATATTTTTAATATTTCTTTCTTAATTTTGAAGTGAATCGTATCTGGTAACTGATAAAGAAAGTTTTGCAAAAAAAGTCTGGTAACTAATAAAAAAGTGGAGCCCTGACACAGTCAGTGCTCCACTTTAACTTATTTGAAATGTTTTCCTTTTTGATTTTTCGTATGTTCCCGTTTTTGTTCCTGTTGTAACTTTTCTGCTTCTCCTGTTGTAGTATTGTATAGGTGATATTTAATATGTAATTTCCTGTTGATGTTTTTTGGTATTCTTCTGATTGCTGCAAACCTCTCAGTTCTTTTATGAGGTAGTAACTTTTTTCATCTTAAAATTTTTTATCGAAATATTTATCCAGTTCTGACATTAGAACCATACCGCCGTTAGAACAAGGGATTATGTACTTTTTCTGATCAATTTTTACTATTATAGCAATTGTATCATAAATTAAATAGTAACGCTAATGGATGTTATATGCTAAGATTTTGAATGAGCGTTGCAACAAAATATGAATAATCAAGATCTATAGAGAAGTGTTGACGTCAAGTGTCCAGCTAAGGCATGAATCAGCCTTAGTATCATTTTAAAATTTGAGAGAACACGGAGCATGGAACATGGATTATTTTGTTCGTAATACTTAAAAAAATTTTCTGAGAAAAACGCAGGCAATAAAATTAAGTAAAGTAATAATTTTCCTAATCCAATTATAAAATTAATGTAAAAACAAAATTTTTTTTGACGATATGCGCCTCTTTAAGATAAAAGCAATATTTTTCAAATTTTGCACATTAACTAATTATCATAAAAGCGGCTAAAAAGATACTATTATTTGATGTTAAAAGTTTTAGTTCTTAATGGCAAACCCTAAGAAAGTTCAAAACAAGTTTTATAGACGTATAAAACTTAAATATCTCCTTTTTATATCAAAGTTGTGTGATGCTAGACGCTAAAACTGGTAAAACCTATTTTATTATTATAGAACTGAAAATAATAAAAAATTTGGTGACTTGTGTGTTTTACTTAAGGGGCAATTNATGGACCTTGCTATTAATACAGTAACTTTTTTCAATTTTAAAACATATATATATATATATATATCACTCCCCGGCAAGAAAAGTGAGGCAGGTCAAAATGCAGCAATTTTGAGGTTATGTCAATAAAAAATGTGTAAGCAGTGCCCCATCAAGCTCAAAAAGTGTCTCATCTCTAACTCGCAGTTTATCCAGCTGAGGGCAGTTGTGTCAGTTTTGTGTCTAATTCAGAAGAGTTATAGTATTCATTAAGTTGATATTTCTCAAATGCTGCATTTCAGAGCTATGGTATTTTTCTTGCTGTGGTGCTATATATATATACGCACACACACATATATCTCTCTCTCTGTCTCTCTCTCTCTCTCTGTATATATATATATA
>NC_092208.1:80894653-80998107 GCF_043381705.1 Parasteatoda tepidariorum
GGTATATATCACTCAATAAAACAGTAAAATCTTGGAAATTAAAGATAATTAAGTCATCAATATATCTAAAAACAAATTTAATACTCAGAGTAAAATTTTTTTCATAATAATGCAAAAATAAGTTAGCTAAGAGAGATGAATAATTAGATCCCTGTGGTATTCCATTAATTTGAAGAAAGATATCCCTTCCATTGTAAAGATAATTACTAAAAAGACAAAAATTAATCAGAATTTCCCAATAATCAAAATCGCAACAAAGGATATTTTTAAAATCATAGTAATAATTCAAAAGGACATCTTTTAGTTTAGAAAGGGGAATGCTATTGAAAAGATCCTAGAAATCAATAGAATTAATTTTATTATGTTTAATGAATTCTGAAATCGGTTGATTATTAGTGATAATCCAAGAAAAACCTTCTTCAGAAATATTGTTAGTAATTTTATTAAGTAGTTAGTAGTAAAATGGTGCCAGGTTTTGTTAGATAAGTATTAGATCCACATGTGATAATTCTAAATTTTACAGGAATGTTTTGAAATTTAGGTCTAATAATTAAGTAAGGAAATTGCAGATTGCTAATTTTAATTTTTAGCCTTTTATATAAAGCTTAAAATTTTTTTAATTACATTATTATTATTGAAAATACTAAGCTTAAAATTTTTACCCTTTTTTAAAAGCAAAGCAAAAATTTAGGGAGTATTAATATATCCGATTATGAATGTCACTGTGAGGAAGAGAAATATTTTGATTTTGTTAATAAACATCATTAACATATTATTACTCTTAATTTAATTATTATAGAAAACCTAGAACTTAGGAATTTAATGATAGGCATCAAAATATTGTTTGATTGAATCAATACATATAAAACAATGTTCATGCTTATGAAGTCGTTTATTTGTTTTCGAGCATCAAAATTTTTTTTTTTATTAAACAAACGCCTTTCGGAAAAGGTTCATGGTTAGGAAGTCATTAATAAATTTTCTTTGATTAAATTAAAGTATTTTGAACTAATTTTATGTTTAAGAAGTCGTTAATTTGTGGCATCAAAATTTTTTTATTAAATCAATACATTTCAAACTAAGCTTATGTTGAGGAAGTCGCTAATTTATTTGAGGGCATAAGAAAATCTTTTGATTAAATCAATTCATTTTAAACAAAGTTCATGTTTAAGAGGTTCCTAATTTGGTTGAGAGCATCAAAAAATCTCAAGGTGAGAATAGACGCTTATTATTGAGTGTTCAAAAAATGTTGACTTTTCCATCCTTATAATTTATGAAGATAAATTTTTTTCCAGATTTCCATTGTTTATCTACCGAAAATAGAATTATAAAAATAAAGTTCATCACAATATTTCAAACAATCTGAAATTTCTTAAAAGGTCTTTTTTTAACTTTAGATTTTTACTTTCGTTAATTGATGTGCATATATGTGTTTTATTCTTTTCATTCTTGAAAAGATTTATTTTGTTTTTTTAATCATGAAGGAAAATTTTTTATTAAGGATAATCCACATTATATTTTTCAACCCAAGGACCATAAACTGGTACCAGTCGGTAAATTATAAATTTTGTCATTTAATTAATATCCAATATAATATTGACCATCTTTCCTTACTTATTAGTGGAAATACTTTCGTTTCAATTATTTCATATTTACTTATTTCTTTTGCTAACTATACTCGGTAACATTAGTTTGAATTTGCTATTTTGTTACTTTAATATCAGCATTAATATTTGCGTTAGAATTAATATAAATTTAATTTAAATTTAAATAGGTTTAGGCTCGAAATATCTTTCATAGTAAAGAGTGTGAGAATGAGCAAAAACAAACTGATCAAATCAATTGCAAAGTAATTTGATGTACTTAAAAATATGCCAATAAATCAAATTGGGAACCTTTTCGAACTAAAAGATGGAAGTACCAGATTGTACTAGGTCTCCAATCAAATCGGGTTGAGAAATATTGATTCTCGCTATAATTTACAGACAAATCACCACAATATGTTGAAAAGTTATATAACTATTCAGTAATACTCCAATTTTAGATCTAACACACGAATCAAAAGATATGTATAAAAATATGCATATTTTATTCCGTTATGTTTTTAATTAAATCTATTATTAGTTCTTTATTTTAATTATCATGAATGCTTAAGGAAAGATAATTTACAAAATTATATACAAATAAGTTTACACAATATTCACGTTACTTTAAAAACTACTTATTAAATCTTTAATTGTATTTTTTACGTATTACAATCAGTGTGCAGAGAAACTTACACGTTTTACGCTTTATATATATATATTTAATTAATAAGCATTAATTATCATAAATAACATCAATGAATGAAATTTTAAAAATGTGGAAAGATTTAGGTTCAATTATTACTAAGTTTTATTTAAATGCAGTGTTTAATTTAAAAAGTTATCCCTGATCAACATCTTTTGCGAGCAATTTATATCTTTAATTTTAAAATTTCTAAGGATAGTTGCGCTGTAAAGAATTCCGGGTAAAACGATGGCATTAAGTCTCGGCACTGCGGGTAAAAAAATTAAAATCCATTTTACAATAAAGTTGAATTTTACAGTGAAATATCATGTGATAAATTTTACAGTAATATTTTCTTAATTAGAGTGATTCAGTTATTTTACGGAAATTTTATTACTGTAAAAATTACGGTATATCAGCTCTTTGTTCCATGCAATGTTCCGGCTAAAATGATTTTTACTGCAAAAAGTATCCTGACGATGAAATGCACGCAAAAAGGAATTACGCGTTTTACAATTGAAAATAAGTGCACTGTAAAAAAAATCCTGATCAAATTACATTAACAAGTAGCAGCATTCAGGGCACCAGTGCTTTTTAGCTTAAAATCCATTTTCACGTTAAAATCATTGAATCACTGTAATTAAATAAACATTACTGTAAGATTTCCGGATAAAATTTCACGATCAAAATAGATTTTACTGTAAAATAGATTTGAACACTCAGGGAGCATTTGTGCAGGTGCTTTTTACCGACAATTTTAACAGTGTAGTAGTGAAATAGATTGGAAGCTGATTCTAATAAATGTCATTACCATTTAAGATATTCAGCCTTAAGACTAAATTACGCACCCATTTAATAAGTTTTAAGTACTCTGAATTAATACTACTATTTAGGGTATTCATCTTCATGGTTAAAATACGCACCCATTTATTAAGTTTTAAGTACTCTGAATTAATACTACTATTTAGGGTATTCATCTTCAAGGTTAAAATACGCACCCATTTAATAAGTTTTAAGTACTCTGAATTAATACTACTATTTAGGGTATTCATCTTCAAGGTTAAAATACGCACCCATTCAATAAGTTTTAAGTACTCTGAATTAATACTACTATTTAGAGTATTCATCCTCATGGTTAAAATACGCACCCATTTAATAAGTTTTAAGTACTCTGAATTAATACTACTATTTAGGGTATTCATCTTCAAGGTTAAAATACGCACCCATTTAATAAGTTTTAAGTACTCTGAATCTCGAATTAAGTACTCTGAAGTACTCGAAATTAATATTACCGTTTAGGGTATTCATCCCCGAGACTAAATTACGCACCCATTTAATACGTCTTAAGTACTCTGAATTAATATTAATGAAATCTTATTATGGTGGCTTATATTTAATTATATATTTATTATCACATACTTATGAAGGAGAAAAAAAGATAAACAAAAAAAAAACGGCTTAAAAATGAAATGAAGTGACTCTTATAAATATTATTCAATTGAGTTATGTAACTCTGGAGAGATGGAGTTACCTATTTTCATATAATCTTTTTTTAGTAAAACTTTCTAAGACTTATAAAATTTGTTTTATATGCACCAGGGTATTCAACGAAATAGTTATTCGTTTGAAAGGATGGGATGTTTTGAAATAGTTGTAGAATTTTTATTGATAATATTTTCATCGATATGAACAGAAATTTTTTTTTTATAACTATGGAAAGGTACTTATTTATACTAATGTTCTACAAACTATTAATAAAATTATCTATAAATGGTTAACTATTATGAAACATTTTTTGTGAAAAAAATTAATGTATATTTGATGAATCAATTAATTATTCTATCAGTTGGACTGAAGAAAAAAGGCAATACTCTCCTCCCTAGTATTTTTTCGATAATTTTAAGAAAAAATTCTTTAAAAATAAATTGAATCAAACTAAAATATTTGGCAGTCCCCTTCATTATAGTAGCACAAAAATATTTTTTAAATGGCAGGTTGAAATAGCTTAAACTTTTCAAATTGTTAAACTGTTTTTAAACTGAAACTAAATAGTTTCGGCTTTTGCAACACAGGCTAAAGAAAGTAAATTTTTCAATTAAAATGCTTTATTTGTTTACTTAATTTATATCTAGTTCATACCCTTATTTAGCATACTAAGAGCAGAATTTTTTTTCCAAACTTCATGTGTTCTATAGATTAAAAACTTTTAAACTGTGGGTCTCTACTCCAAATGGGTTCGCAAGACCTGCAGAAAGAAGTCATCAAACATTTTATCAATTTTGATATTTCTTTAACTTATTTTAATAATTTTAAAAATACGGAATATTGTTACTCAATGTATCTGAAATAGATAAATATAAGAGAAAACTGACAACAAAAAAAACGAAAAGAAGTTTCGACAAATTTTTGTTATTGTATTATATTTTTAAGCTTGTTACGTATTTGAAAATATCACATTGCTCTAAGTCTTAAAATTAGAAGTTAAAGTTGATGACCCAGAATTGCGAAGTATACTACAGTACAAGCAATGAAGCTGACAGTTCACTGACTCGTGTGGTGAATTTGCTTAATCCTAATGAAGATACACGAAATTTTCATGAATTACAGAGGCTTCCCACGCTAAAAAGGAACCCTGCTATATATATTATATATAACTAGGAGGCTTCGCCCCCTGCTCGCTGGCGCTCGCCAACCCCCGGAACTGCTTTCGCAGTTCATTTCGGATTGCTTCGCAATCCGATGCTCGGTGGCACTCGCGCATTGGATACGTTCTTAACGTCTAGCTTTTGTATACTTTTTTGACCACTGAAGTTCCGAAAACATTAACTGTAGAAAACTCTAAACCTGTGCATTTCAATATTAATTTGGAATTGCAAACAGTTCACATATTTTTCTTAATCACACTATTCTAAATTTCAGTTGTTGAGAAAAGTAACTTTTGAAAGCTTTGTTTTAAAGTCTTTCCCATCAGAGGGCTAAAAACCATGTGTTGTAAAACAATATGAAATAGTACTGAAAGCCAGATGTAAAGCATCGGCTTCGATGAAGATAATTTTGTGAGAATTTTTTTGATAATTCGGTGAGAATTCACCCGATTAGACATATGATATGCTCACTGCGTACTCTTGCGCGCCGAAGCCTATCAAATAAAAATGAAAACTGTTGCCAACGCGAGAAAAGAAATATCATCGGTTTTATTGATACATACGTATTAGCGTTTTATATAATATAGATTCTAATTTTTAACTCTTCTACAGTTATTCTGTTTATTACTTCGGTCCACGTATGTGGATCTTCGCTTCTTAGCTTCTAAAAGGAGGCTATAAGGAAATTTCTAATTTTACCTTTGCTGAAACATTCGTGGATATTTAAGCTTCTGGGGATTTTGCATCAGCAGCAGAACATGCAAGTTATTTGGGAAGAATTCCAAAAAAACAAAAGTGTTTTTCGAAAAATGATAACAAATTAACGTGATTGAAAATGTGACTAGTTTTAAACAATTTATAATTGCGTTATTTTGAAATTAATATTTTCCCCTTACCTTTATAGTTCTGTGATCTGCTCGAGGCTTTTAAATTTACATTTACTTAATATTTAAAAATAACACAATCAAGAGCATGTAGGTCCACGTCTGTGTACCATGTCACGTATGGTGAAATTTGTGACAGTGTAGTAGTCAAGTGAAATCACATAGTATTATGAGTAGTATTTAATTTTATATCTACTTAGTAATATTTTTATGCGTATTATTCCGAATATGAAAATAATTTTGAGTTTAATACACTTATAACTCACAGCATATTAAGTTAGTAGATAATGTTTAAAAGCAGTGTTCACAGGTAAGACATTGATCACGTTCCACTGCGTTGCAACTGTTAGCAGAAAGTATGCTAGTTCTAAAAGAGAGGTGTTATCAGGTGTTGAACTTCCCGAAAATAACTCTTCAAGCAATTAGAAACAACACAGTAAATTGGTAGGGAAAAAAATACAAATTTTTCTACTAAGAAATTTCAAAACATTCGAGTTGACTGCCCTTTATTCATCTACACCAAAAAATTGTGTGAATAGAACACTTTATTCCGGATTTGAACCAAACAGGGCGTTTATATACTGTTTAAGGTGTGTAATTTAAATCTAAACACTTAAAATTGAATAATTTTGCACCAAACTCTTACGTTTTTACACCATTCAAGGAATATTTCCTTTTTTTAAAGCAATGTTGGCGCGCTTTGAGTTTCAAGAAACGACAAGTAGAATATCGCGTGAAGTTTGTTTACAATCAAGAAAGAGCTGGGGAGTTCCTTTTTGTCATTTTCAACGCAGGTATTCATGAACTCAAAAACTGCATGCATGTTTTCAATGAATGTTTTTAGTTGTGTAATAGGGATAACTATATTTTAATTATTAAATATCTGACTTAATCTCGGAATTGAATAATTTTATTATATATATTTTTTATCTACTTCTGTTCCGTTAAGTCTAATTCCAATTCGTCCAATGATTCTCTCGGTGCAATGCGCATTTTTTTTTTCTGAAATTAATTTTATTTTAAGAAAAAGTGTAGCTATGAAATTCTAAATTAAAGATTCTCACTTTATTTACAATCACAATGCTCGAATGCGCTATCTGTGGAGAAGACTGATTCCATGTCTTGACCCTTTCCCTCTCCTCCTTTTTTCAGTTGATACGATATTTTCACCTTTCTCAATATTTTTCGTGTTTAATCGAGAAAAATACTTTTTAAAAATTTTAATTGCGTTTTTTAGAACTATGTTCAATGTAGTTTTTAGTTCCATAGAGTTTTCCTAACTTAAAAGTTTTTAATCAATTTGAAAATTAAGATAGAAGCTTCCTTCTTCTATTACTCTCCACACGCTAATGGTGAAAGCATGCGAATTGTTGCCACAGATAGATAATTCTGCTGTAAGCCGCTTGCATCCCTTTTTGATCGCCAATATTTAATTGCAAAAATTACTTTACTGGCTTTTATGTGTATCCTATCTTACAGTAATTATAAATTTTAGTGTTACTGAATGAGAGTTATAGAGGCGGCTGCTTTAGAAAAAGTAGTGTAAGCAAACTTTGGTGTAGTGAAACGCTCTTTCCAGTAGTTAGGTATGACGTTTTACTAAACCACTTTGGTATAAAGTATTTGCCATCATTTTTGGTGCTGAGATGCACTTATTTCTTTTACAGGGTATACATAACGAAGACACAGTTTGCTACTAATTTTATGCAATTTCTGAAAAATGGCAGCAATATTTAGACAAAAATGCAAGGCAGTGGGAGTGTCCCTGCATGATTTTTCCATATCACTCTTATAGCAGACAAAGCTGAACTCGACCGTAACCTTTGGTTTACAGGCTGAAACATTACCACCGGTGAACTAGATCTACCAGATTTTGCATCTCAACTCAGAAGTTTCTATTTTTTTCCAGTGGGGGACATCAGCTCCTTTGTAAGTGTTTACATAAGTTAAGCGACTTTATTACCTTGAATATTCACATTTTGTTTTAAAAAAATTTTTAAAATTTTTAATGGCAATTGGTACCCGTAAAGAGAAATCTTTAATATGATATTTGTTTATTTGCTGCTAAGTGATAGCTGCAAATACAGAAACAAGTACAAAAAAATTCATTCAAATTGCACAAACAACTCTCTTCTAGAATTTAATATAGTAATTAGTCTTTCTAATCTATGAAATAAATTGGTTGTTTTTCCAGAAAAAAATGGTTTATTTTAAATAATTAATAAAATTTTATTTTTTAATTTATCCCAAAGGAAAATCGTCCATCTTTTATATATTTTTATTTTAATTCCTTTTATTTTAACATCTTTTATTTATTTTCATTTTATCATAAATTTTAACAAATCCTCATTTTTATAATAAATCTAATTTAATGTTTATTAACTTAAAAATCAAAATTTTCAATTTTACAAGTTTCTTTTTAATTTTCGAAAAAACGAAACTAGAAACCGATCAAAGCCTGTTTACATAGAGGGCGCTGTTAACTTTCCCTTAGCAATTATGGACTCATATGACAATCCATTTTGGGATATTGTAACAGCCTGTCCCATAACAGTTAAGTTACGGATCTAGTTCAGCCTTGCAACAAATAAAACAATTTTCATATTGGTTATCAACAACCTTAATGTTTTATAGAAACAATTCATTTATAACACAAACTAATAGAAAGCTATGTCTCTTTAAATTTATTCCAAATAAATTAAATTAAGTTTGTTTTTTGTAACACTTTAACATACTGATAATCAATTGCTAGTTCTGTATCTTTACAGATATTCTTGAATCAAGCAAACGGTACAACTAAAATCTTGTCCATCAAGGAAGATTAATGTCATTTAAAGTGACCTCTAGAGATTTAAGCTGACAAGGGGGCTGGGCAGTATAGTAGAACACATTCCTCATCCATGATATGTAGATGAGCTTCAATTAGTTACCAAGTGATATTAAAAGCCCATTCATCATACATATTTTTAGTCATCTAAAAATAAGATTAATTTACATAAATGTAAAAAATCGCAGTTTTAAACGCTACATTAACGGTGTGATGAATGAAATGTTATAAAGCAGCATTAAAGTTTTTAAATGTTAAAAAATACTGTAATAATAAAGATTAGAAAATTTAATTTTTTGCTTTTTGAATTTATTGTAAAACTATCGAAAAATGCATTATCAATTTCTGTGCACATTAATTAATTTTTTACAGCTAATCTGTCGTAGATTTTAACTTTGTTATAGTTTTTTATAGTTTTGATTCGTAATTTTGTTTTGTTTCCAATAAAAGTTTTTATATTTTAAATAGTCAATTAGCTGGTTATTGAATATGAGCTTCTAAATACAGTAATATAATTAGGGGAGATAGTAACAATGATTTTAGTTCTAGAAATTTAAATAAAATGTCTCATCTGGGATTTGAACCATTAAACTCTTAACAAAAAGATGGATAGCTAAACCATTGTGTCATGAATTCACAGAATCTAAAAAGTTTTATAATTTTATAAGTAAATGAACTAAAACACTTATACACTCAAGAACAAAAAAATTAGCGCACCAAGAACTAATTGCGACCTCCCATTGACGCCTCCGTTTGGAGGTTTGGCGTGCAAGAGGAAACTGGACTGCATCGGAATGGAACCGGGTCGTCTTTAGCGACAAATCCATTTTCAATCTCAGAAGTGATGACAATCGTGTTTGTGTGTGGAGACCCCATTGTGAACGCCTCAATCATGCCTTTGTTGTACAGCGACTCACCGCTCCCACAGCTGGTGTGATGGTATGGGGTGCCATTGCCTACAATACACGATCAGCCCTAGAATTGTTTTGTGGCACCATGACAGCCTAGCGGTATGTCCACGAAATCCTGCAACCACATGTGTTGCCACTCATGCAACGGATTGCAAGAGCCATTTTTCAACAAAACAACGCTCGACATCACACGGCAAGGGTGTCACAAGACTGTCTCCGTACTGATACTACCCTTCCTTGGCCTGCTCGATCCCCAGATTTGTCTCCAATCGAGTATATCTGGGATCATTTGGGACGGTGAGTTGGGCATCCCACGAGTTTGAACGAACTAGAGGCAATGTTACAGCAAATAAGGAACGAAATGTCTCAAGACATCATACAGAACTTGTATGCCTCAATGCCCGATCGTATCGCATCCTGCCTTCGCACTAGAGGGGGTCAAACGGGGTATTAACTCTTCCGTTCTTTCGCCTTTTTCTCTGAAGTAAATTATCCTATTTCTTTGATTTTCCAATCGTTTACTTATATCAAAGTAGTCATTACGCATGTAAAATGTGGTTTCATTTTGACTACTCCTTCTAGGTGCGCTAATTTTTTTTGTCCATGAGTGTATAATAATGAAGCATATTTTACCTTGAGGGTAACACTAGTGAAAACTCACATCCTATCTAAAGCTTTCAAACATTCTTTTTAATTTAAGCTTAACTTCATTTCAATACAGATTTTAAAGATGTTTCCCTCCCTTGATAGAGTTATTTGCTTTACGATAATGCAAATTCTTTTTACTGTACTCAGTTACTCAAAAAATTATTCTCGAATAATTATTTAAATGATAATCAATTTCAATAATCATTATTTCTATAACCATTTCTACTAAAATGTTTATAATCCTACAATGCATTCGTAAGAACTGATGTGAGCTGAGAATCGCAGGGAGAAACGCTTTCAGAATTCAAATAGATATATCATATCCAGAGTTCTCATAACCGGCAATGAACAGTCAACCCTATTCTGAGCTTATGACTATGTTCAACTCAGTAGCCTTGCAATTTTGAATCCAACCCAGAAGACAAGGGAACTTCAAGATCATTCCTTCCTTCGTGGTGGATTTTTTTGATGGAACTAGCCCTCATTTGCGCTGCATGAAGAGGAAATCCACGAAAAGTCAGTCAGACGACAAAAAGATTCTAACCCTTAATTCATCAACCACTAAGGATATTTTGCGTCAACACTGCGGTGAGTGAGAGCCGGGAGCAGAATTTGCAGGGGATAAAGCGTTCTTCTTCCGATGAGGTGAACCGAGTTCGAATTCTAACGATGACTGGTCGATGCGCACTTCGCATCCGGCTCGTACCGACCACAGTGGTGACGTAAAATATCCTAAGTGGTAGACAAATCATGGGTCAGAGTTCCCTTGCCGTCAAGCTAACCATGGGAGGTTTTTGTGGCTTTCCTTTCCATGTGACGTAAACACGGGTTAATTGCATCAAAGAGTCCTTCATGTAGGCAAGATTTCGCAAAATACTTGATCGAGGAGCTCCCTTGCCTTTTAGATTGTGTTCAAAATTACAAGACTACGGAGTTGAACATTGGTTGTCGTATACTCAAAATTGGGTCAGCTGTTCAACGACGGTTATAAAAATTCAATTACTGTCTACATAATTAACAATTTAAATACGTTTTACCACCGGCACCTATTTCTGCTTTTTATACTCCCGTAATGCATTTTGATTTATACAGTTCATTTAGAATAACATACGAGCTACTTTGGGTGGAGAATTTCTTCTAGAATCGAGTCCGGAATTTGCAATGGAACGTAAAGTAGCAACAAATTGCAGAACAAAAAAACACCAAAAGTCTTATCTATGGCTCATGGGCAATTGAGTCGCATGAAATGCGGGTTTGAGAAATAAACGAATCTAAAGCTTACTCTGTTCGAAGTCTTAAAGAATTTTATTTTTGATCTTCCTTTACTTCTTGAAAGAGGATAGTCACAAATCATCCTTCCTTCGTGATCAATATTCACTGTATATATCATCGTTTAACGAACTCCAGGAGTCTGATGCAGCTGTTGGATCAGGGAGGAACCGTGTTTTGTATGAAGTGCTCTCCTCCAAGTTAGTAGGGTGCATGGATGGAAGAATTACAAAGGAAAATAAAGTCGCATTGTTTACTGTAATCAATACTTTATTGGGATTTATTATAGACGAGATGGTATTTTTCATGGTTAGGGAAAAAGGCATGCACTATATGTTGAATTTCAGTTTATATATAATTTAACATTCGTCTACAGTTTTTACTTCAGAATAAAACTTTCTTGGTGAGTTTAAATCAAATTTTTGGGCAAGCTCTAGATAGGTCAATTTATAATCGTTTCGAATCATCCATTTTTTATAATCAATATTCGTTGCATTGTTAACGAATTTTGTAGTCTCTTGCAGCTGTTGTGTCGAGAAGGTAACGCGTTTTACTTAATGAGTTTGGTCTAAGTTACTATGATGAATCGGTTAAGAAGACAATGGACGTTTGGAATGAGAAAAATTCTTTACGTGCTCTAGATTTGCCTTTTAAAATATTTCACACTTTGCTAATTAATAGGACACAAACCATTTGTTGACATATTACAGGAGTTTAAATTTGTAAACATCGTTGAATTAATTTGTAGTTATAGTTAAAAATATTGCACAATTTTTCGAGGCTTCAAAAAGTTTGCATCAATTTCTGCTTTATTTTCAGGAAACATTTTTCAGATATACTTTTTGATTTTAAATGCATTTGATTGGGTCAATATTTTAGTTTGATTTCTAAATATTTAAACAACTATTGGTGTGTTTTATTTTGAAGAAATATTTCGGGCTATTAAAGTTAGCCCCTACTTAAGACTTTTGATCTAGTTAGCTGAATAACTTTTGATCTGAAAAACTGTTTGATCTAATGATGGAATCTTTACATTTCAGGACTCAATCCTAATGGTTTGATATAGAAATGATCTTTGATTGTAAGCAACAACTCGCAACGGAATGCTGACATAAATGCCAACTGCTCCGGACACACCAATATAATTAAAGAAACGGTAAATAATTACAAACTCAATTTTATAAATATTTGAATATTTTTGCTAGCTTTTAAAAGGTATAGAATGACAGATCTACTATAAGGTGGTGAATTATAAAAGCGTGCGAATTATTTAGAAATAGTGATGGATAAAAATATACTAAGCTGAATTTATTAAACCAAGAATCACAATTGATAAACTACCACTTTAAAATATTTATTTGCTGTCTGGAGCAAGTTGGCATCTCTGTGTTAAAGACGCTTGAGACAGGTCAATTATTGTTTTGACAAAAGAAACAAAGGATGTCTCCCAGACGTCTTCGTATGTCAAGGGGTTAATGCAAACGATATTTTAAGTTACGTAATAGGACTCAAAAACGTATTTTCTCTGAATAAACATGCCTTTTTTTCTTCGGATTCGGATTTCTGACTCCCAAAATATTGGAGTAGCTATAATCAGGGAAATATCGTCCGAATAATTTGTCCCGGAGAATAGTCTAAATTTTGAACCCTACAATGTTGAATGAAGCAACAAAATTTCCACTTTTAGTGAAATCGGACGAATAATTCTAGAGAAATCAAATTTCGAAAAAGTGTGACGTTTTTTTTTCCTTCTTTTTTTGTTGTTGTTAAATAATACCAATATTTGGTTAAATTTTCAAAATGATCGAACAAAATTTGGTTCAATATTTTTATATAATTGATGATGTACATAATTCATGATTCAACTTCCTATGTTATTGAAAATTCTTAAAGCTTTTTAGAGTTATTGAATTTCATGAGAAATTTATTCTAAAACTACATATTTTTACATAAATTTAATGATAAATGATATTCTTCGTTATAAATAAATGATATAAAACAACACTATTTGATTTTAAGTGACTTGATTTAAAATTATTATCAAGTTAGGAAATTTTTAATAGTTTTGTATTAAAAATCACAAAATAGTACTTTTTGTTAATATTGTAAATTAAAAATGACAAAATTGTGCTTTAAAATAAAAGTTACTTAGCAATGAAAATTTTAAAATTAATTGTCATTAAGTTTAGTTTGGTTAAATTTACAAAGAATACAATGCCATTGTACTAATAAAATATCTTCGCAAGTGTTGTAAATATATCTGTAGCATCTTCAGCAAAGGAAATGATGCGACAATTTATTACAAAAGCTATGCTCTAATTACCTGATTAAAATTATGTGCCTTCAATTAAGGATATTTTATGATAGGCCTCATAACCTATCACTCGCTGTCATTTCAATTTGACATGTGAGCTGAACTAACCTCTAAACTAAGGATTCGAAAATAGATTACAGGAGTAAGTTAAATCGGATATTTCGGTATGCACCCTTACCCATAGTGGCATGAATTAGTTTTTTAGGTTTTGTAGTTATTTAAAATTATTTTGATTTTAAACTTAATAAGTTTTTTAAGGTTCTAAAAGCATTAGTCTCTTTATTACTCTAACTTAACTTCTAAAAACACGCTAGAAGAAAATTTATAGTGTCATCTTTACTGAAATATTCTCATATAATTAAGCTTTCTGGGGATTTCGCCATGTATGAAGAACATGTAGGTTATTTAAATCGAATTATACATTTCTGATTTTTGAAGAAAAAAAAAAGAGTTACATCTGAAAATGTAACAACTTTAAATATTATGTAGTTTATTTATTTTGAAAATATTTTTTTTCTTTTGTTCTGGGATCTGTATGAAGCTTTTAAATCTATATTTGCATAACATTTAAGAATAATACAGACAAGAACATGCAGGTCCCCGTATGTATACCTTGGTACAGAAGGCAAAATTTATAACTGCTTAGTTGTCAAATGAAATCTCATTGTATTATGAGTATTCACTTTCATATCTATTTAGTAATATTTTTACGAGTATTTTAATTGTTTTGTGTTTTTTCCATAATTTTAAAATTTTGCCTCCAAGAGATAAATATTTTTTTGTAGTCAATGTTAGATTTTTTTTCAATAATTATTTATTTTGCGCGTTTTAACATAATTAAAATAGTTTTGAAAATGAGATTTCATGCAAAAAGGCATTGGTAATCCTTAGTATTGCATCTCATTAAAAATTTCTTTTCTTCAAATAATTCTTGCATTTATTCGTCATTCTATTTAATAATTATAAGGCATTCATTCTGTTTAATCGAAAAAATTATGATATTTTGAAAACTATATAGGGAAATTTTAATACTCTAAATTAAACCAACTTTATTATAGCAATAGTTGAAAACCTATTTTTAATGATATGACTAAGGTTCGAATCCCAGAGATGGCTGGCCGATACGAATTACGCACCCGGTTAGCACCGACCATAGTGCTGACGTGAAATATCCTCAGTGGTAGATGGATCATGGGTTAGAGTACTTGCAGTTAAGCAACTGTAGAGGTTTTCATGAAACGCAAATGCGGTTTAACTACACAAAAAAATCCCGCACGAAAGCAAAATTTATTCCAATGTTTGATCCATGAGCTCCCTTGACCTCTGAATTGGATTCAAAATTATAAGGCAGCAGAGTTGAACATTAGTAGTCGTAAACTCGAAATTGGGTCTTCTGTAAAACGACGGTTATAAAATAAAAACATTCAATAAAATCATATTTCTGAACTCATGCAGGACAACTGTACGACAAGTTGAACCGAATTAAAGCAATTTTTGTCACTATTTGTTTCTGTTACGTCATAATAATACGGTTAAACTTAAAATGTGCCTAACCTGGTTCGAAAACACTTAATGACTGGCATTTTTTTTTTTAAATTTCAACAACAAGAACTCCACAAAGTCAAAAGTGAAAAACAATTTGGACACGGGTTAAAATTATAACGCTGACAAATTGAATACCGATTACAACAAACCTCATGTGAATCGGTATTTTAATTTTAGTGATAAATTAAAATACAATTCTTTAATTTTAACCTTAATTAAAATAGAGAAAATTATTAGGATTTAAAGAACAGTAGTAGTTTTTTAAGAGTAAAAGCAGCATATTACAGGGCTTAATTTAGATTAAAACTTGGGCAATTTGTTATGCTTTATTAAATCGATATATACAGGCGAAGTCACACATCCAGAATAAAAGTCGAAAAGACCGCAAGCAAAAATTGGATTCGAACGAATTTTTACACTGCGTAGCGTATTTTCAGCAACAAAAAAAAGTTATAACAGAATTTGCTCTAAAACAGCTTTTCCCGAAAGTTTTCAAAGTTTCTTTTAAAAATGTGAGAAGGAGGTAACTTTCTGTGTTGTTACCTTAATAGAAATAAAAAATAATAATAAAAGTTTTCGATTTTTTGAAGAAAAGTTGATAATTTTCTAGCAGAATTTTCCGTTCTGGCTTTATCAGTTCAATTGAATCAAGAGTGGAAAGTAAGGGCCGAGTTTCGGGAAAAGAATCGGGAAGCTCGTAAAGGAGAGGGCGCTCCCGGAGCCGGGAAAATCAGCAAAAAAATTGTGAAACTCCCGTTACTGCCCGTTTCCTTAGTTAGAATCGAGCTGTTGCTCATGGCCGGATCACAGTTTCTCAGACTCCGAGAAACCGGAGAGAGAGTTCTTTCTTATCTTTAATTTGAAATCTTATCCCTGATAAACTATCGCTCTTTGCACATATTTTTCGTAATATGTAAGTAAACTTTTATGTAAAAATTCTTTTTGGATAATTTTTTAATATTTTTATATTAATATAAGTGACTGTAAATATAAAATTTCAGTCACGCAAAAATTCTGCTTTAACAAACTTAGCATTTTGTTAGAAACTTTATATTTGTTAATATATAACGGGATCATGAAATTAATGACTTCTCATATTCAGTTATTTTAATTTTCTCTTAATTGATTCCCGAATTTGCTATATGTAATGAATATTAAGTATGCATCTTTTTCTTTATTTAATACATATTTGTCATTAAATTTAAATAGTTAATAAACATTTTTATCAAAGATGCTTCACTTATTTTTAATTCATGTTTATATTTAGTTAATATTTTAATTATTTTTTTTATCTTGCTCTATTTTTTTATAAAAGTGCAAGAAAATTAGAAATAAAATTATAACTTCTTTTTAACACAGTTTAGACTAGAACTTATAGTTATAAGTTCTATATTTTGAAGTGTTTTTACCGTTAACAATTTTTTAACAGTTAATATCAGTATAATATTTGTGCATAGGTAGCAGAATAGAGTAGCTATCGAGTTCAAACTAAATTCGATATATGATTGCTTTTTTTTCTCTTAAAAAAGAGTTGGGTTCCAAAAGGAAACATATCTCGAAAGGTTTCTTGTTGATCAAATTTTCCTAAAATGCATGTATTATATTTAAAAAAAAATACTACTAATATTAATTTAATAACTCTAAAAATTCCAATTACTAATAATAGTAATTTTAAATTACTATTAAGAGTTTTTAAATTCTTAACATATTTGTTTCGTTAAAGCTCTTACTCGTCATGTGATATTTTCTTTTGACTCGCATTTGATATTGACCTGGGCAAATCAAAATAAACTTCTTTTTTTTTCTCGAAGCGGATCAGTTTTAAATTACTTTACTGAGTATTAAAATTCTCTCCATATTTTGTTCCCGTCAAAGTCGATATTTATTTTTTAATAGCTTCTTCCAACGTTTTTGGCATTGACACCGAGAAATAAGTAATAAAAAGAAACGTTTACTTGCGACCTCGAGAGAAAATCGAAGTTTTCTTATAAATATACATTAAAAGAAGAAGTCAAATTTGAAGTTTTCATTTTGAAATAAATTTTTACCTAATAAGTATTTTGCGTAAAAAATATTTTTTAAAATAAGAAAAATAATATAATTTTTAACGAAAACTATTCTATTTAGAGCGGACTTTTGTAGTCATTCTCTAACTAATTAATTTTATACTAATCAATATAATTCTTAAATCGAAACTGTTCTATTTGGCGTATTTATGAAGTTAACTTATGATTTAATTTATTAATTTTACATTTGTTAATAGATTTTCCTGATCAAAACTGTTCTATTTGGGCGTACTTTATTAGTAATTTTTAAACTAATTAATATTATAAAAATTAATGTATTTTTAAGAATGAAAACAATTCTGTTTTGCGTATTTTTAGAGTCCCTTTCTAACTAATTAATTCTGCATACCAATTAATTTGCATTACGAAAATATTTTAATAAATACAATAATTATAAAAAAAACTTTTTTCCTATATACTTGCTTAAGTTCATATTCTAATGTTTCTTTATTATAAATTCTCATTGTGCTTCAAATTTTTCAAAATTTTCGAACTTTTCAGTTACAATAATTTTTTTTCAAAATCTGATATAAGTCTACATTAAATAATGCAGAATGATAATAACATAGAAAGAATTGTTGAAGAAACGAGACAAATATATAATTGGATTAACCAAGAACTTAAATTACCGTTTATTCATGGATATCTAATAATATCTAATGGATAGCTTTAATATAGTTATAACAATGAATATTAACGTACACAGTGAAATATAATTTTAGGCTCTTATTAATGTTAGGCAAATAAATAAAGCAACATTTATTTTATATTTGTAAGAAATTATTTGATTATTTTTTCTTATATCGGTACACACTTTATTTGTTAGATATATCTTAATAATGCACTTGTTATTTAACTCACTTTATCAGAAAAAAATAATTTTTTTACAGATTATACTTACACAAAGTAAATTATAATGAGCCCCTTGGTTCTAATAATAACGAAATGCAGTCTAATATGCAGTTTTTAATATCTATTTTTCTATTATACAGTGTATAATGAAATATAGATTTTCGAAATTCAAAATAAAAGTCTTAACTATCGCTACATATTGAAAACGAATTGTTAAGAATGTGTTTAAATAGTTTAATTTTCAAAAAAAAATGTTTAATATTAAATTACCTAAAGAATATTTTGTTAAATATATCTAATATATAAAGCCATATTTACAAAACAGGCACAATTTTTCAATAACAAAATTGTAACTTTTAGATTAAGAAGTAACATTAAAATAAGTAGAATATATATATNATCTCGTTACATTTTCCTTTCGAAATAATACGTACTAGATATTTTTTTTTAAATGTATGTGAGAAAAAAAATATATTGACGATTTTTTAATTTTTGCAACTTTTTAACCATTTGAAATTTTGAATTTCATAAAAAAGTTTTTTCGTAATTTATCTTATTCTTAAAGAATGTGGTCTAAATTAATCTTTCTTTTTGAAATGATATGATCTAGATATTTTTTCTAATTTATCTAAAGAAGAAATATTTATGAATTTTTATTTTTTACAAGCTTTTAACGACTTGAAATGTTGACCTTCGATAAGAAGTTTTTCATAATCTTATTCAAATGGAGTGCGATAGAGTTAAATTATGTTTTGAAACAATGCTCTCAATGTAATTCTTTATAATTTTTAGCAAAAAGTAATTATGAAATACTTATTAAGAATAATGTTTATCTGTATTAGAAAATGTAATTTTTGAACTAAATAGTGTACTTACAAATACCTTTATCAAAACATCCTGAAATTAAATTCGAAATAAAATATTTTTCTTTTAATATATAATTTCAAAATCTTCAATCGATAATAAATATAAAACTACATAGACAAAGTGTTTCAGTAAACACTGATTCTATAAATAGAAGTTTAATGAAGGTCAGTTCAATCTTCCTCGTTTATCTTTCCGATTACAATTGATTGTTACATTAAATTTGATTTGAACTTATTTCAATCTACATTTCTTAAAAGAAATCAATTTATTTAAATGTTTAAAATAAGTAAAGTCATCTATTGACTTTTGTACTATAAATATTAGTACTTTAAATGTGACATTTTTATTTGATTAAATAGTTGTTACAGGTATTGCGTAAATGTTGAGAATACATAGCAATGAATCATATATCAATTACAAATCATACATTAGCGACTCATTGTTATATTAAAATTGATTTGAACTTATTTCAAGGTACTTTTCTTAAAAGAACTCAATTTATTGGAATGTTTAATATAAGTAAAGTCATGCATTGACTTTTGCTTTATAAATATTAGTACTTTAAATGTTACATTATTATTTGATTAAATAGTTGTTACAGGTATTACGTAAATGTTGAAAATACATAGTACTGAATCATATATAAATGTTGGCTTTATTTATCGAAATTGTTTCTGATTGAGTCATACTAATAAGTTCAGCACTGAATCAAATATTTATCTTCTCTTTCATTTAGTAATACGATTTGAATTTAGGTTGGAATAGAAATGCATTACAAATTGAATTGCTTTCATTAAAAATGTATAATATTTTGATAGATTTAAGCAAGAATCTATTTTGCTTTTACTTCGGTTCATGTTTGTTAAGCATTAAACATTTTTACTTGAATTACATTACTTTGTTGATTTTACGAAAGAAGCCGAAATGACTTCCTTAATAGATTATTTGAGCTTTTCGTAATTGATTTCTTACATTGTTATTTTCCTTAGTACAGTTTACTAATATTTTTTAGTGTTCAGAGTTATTTACTAGTACAAGATATTGGTATCTAAATTAGTTTCGTTGTGTCGATTTTAAGGATATATATGTGCCAAGATAGCGTTTTTTGTTTAATAAAAGAATTCTTTTTGTGCAAAACAAAATTGTTTTTACATAAGGCAACAATCGTTAAATAGAAAGAAACTACTTAATTATTCACAATCTATTTTATGAAACTACCTTTTTTTAAAATTAATATTGCTGTACTTGGATAGAAATAGATTTAATGAATACTGTAATAAAATTCTTCTATTTTATTCAGAATTGCAACTGAAACAAACGTCCGCAGAGTGCTCAAAACATGAGAATCTAGAGCACTATCTTATTTCATAACCCTCATTTAACAGTCGAATCAATTTAGAGTTTTCAACCATTAATGTTCAAATCCGTAGACTTGTAGTTTTGAGCCTAACCCAGAGGTACATCGGGAATTCCTGGATCATTGGGACAAACTAACCTTACAAAGGCTGTTTTAATAGAAATAACCCACAGTTGCGTTACATGGTCAAGCAAACCAAAAAACCACCCACAGTTAGCCCGACGGCAAGGAGATTCTAACCCATGATCCGCCTACCACTCAGAATATTTTACACCAGCATTGCAGTTGATGCCAGCCGGGAGCAGAATTTTTATCCCTCAGCCACTGCTGGGATTCGAACATGGGTCACCTCAAACTTTGAAGACAGAGATTTTCGTTCAAAATGGACGTTCGACGACGGTTGAAATTAGATGAAGGATAGGTGAAAGAGTAACCAAAGTCGGACATTCGCTGGGCTATCAAATTTTTTCCTAAATATAAAGTTATAGATATAAAATTATAAGTATTAAATTATAAATATAAAATTTATTAAAATTAAACTCATCTCTAATTAATCTCATAAAAAAGTCTAATATATTAAAAGAAGACATTTCTTATATTTACAAAATTTTTGTACGTCATTACTTTCTTACCTTTTTAGCTAGTTAATCATCTTATTTGTGATATTTTATATAACATTCCCGATAAAAATAAAAACGAAGGTCCCGAATTATATAGGTAATACAGCTTAAGTTTAAATGCATAAACTATTGAAATGCACATAAACTGCATTACTGTGTCTTTACATTCTAGTTTAGGAGATTATAATAAGTCTATGCAAAATAATTCATGTACAAACTCAGCAATTTAATATAATGGAACCGATTAAGTATTGACATTTATTTAAATAGCGAGTGGGATTAAAACTGATGAAACATTAATTTTGATTGCATAAGTTTAAATTATTATAAATATATTAGCATTGACAGATAATGCAATTTTTTTGTGTGAGTCTTTATGTCCAGCGCTTGACCAGTGTACTGCATGGTATCGATCGTACCATGCAATTCGTGCTAAATTTCATCTCATTCTGCGTCAAGCAATCTGAGATTACTTTCTTGTTCAGAAAACTTAACGAGCAAAGACCTCGTTTCTTCTTATTTGAGAAAGAAAAATATCAGAACACGATAAAAGATGTCTATTAGGATAGCTGCAAAGAAGATTGTGGTCATTTGAAGTTCGTGATTTTACATTTCCTCCCTGTTTG
Organism: Parasteatoda tepidariorum; assembly: GCF_043381705.1. NCBI lineage: Eukaryota > Metazoa > Arthropoda > Arachnida > Araneae > Theridiidae > Parasteatoda > Parasteatoda tepidariorum. The sequence continues at coordinate 80,916,353 of NC_092208.1, forward strand.
ATGCATAGGTTTATGGTTAATGAATGTATAATTATGCAGTTGTAATGTTTTTTTTCCGAAAAATTATGAACCGGAAGGATATGAAATTTTTAACGTAAGTTTTTTTTAATAAATTTGTAGAATTGGTGCAAATTTTTAGTGCACAGTTAAGTTGTTACTTATCCCACTTGCCAATTAGCAAGCCTGCTATAGGAACCCAAGCAAAGTTTTCAGGCAGATGGTGCGTTTCTTGTTTTACAGTGGCGCCTTCTATGGCGAAGAATACGACTTCAGTCGTACACACGTCGCAGCCCATTTCACAGGAAGAACCCATTCATTCATCTAAAGATCGTAATTTCGACCTGAACCAAAGAACGATCAAGCTTTAATTCAATACACACAGAGGTATTGATTTGTTATGGAAACTTGATGGACTTAGGAACTTGGAAACTTGATGATAGTTAGTTTTAACGTGCACCAGTCGCCATTTAATACACGGGGCTTCTACTACCAGTGGGATTCGAATTCACGATCTCATGAGCATCAGCACAACATCCAACCAACCAGGCTATCCCGGCCCAGTGAACTACCATTTAGTGTAATACCATAATGTTCTGTTTCATAGTCTAAGTTAAAACTTTTTGTAACTTAGATTCCAGTTGGCTGTTAATAGAAATGGTAATAGAATTTTTTCATTATTGTGGATTATTGGACTATTTCCTGACTAGCTGGAATACATAAATTTTAAATGTAACTTCCTGCCTATGATAAAGAAAGCTTCAATTATTTTCCAGCCAATGCGAACAGAATTTATTGCAAAATTATCCTGTTTACAAATGGCTGTGACAAGTAATAAATAGTTATTCAACAGACTGAAGTTTCATAAACGTATTGCAAATCTCTCTTCGAGTTGCACTTAAACGAGAGAATCTTGTTTCAAAATGGTTATAACAAGTAATAGATAATAGTTATTCAAATAGACTGAAGTCTTATAGAGGTATTGCTAATTCTATTGTATTTTACGCTAAATTTAAAAGTTGGGCATTTAAATCTTGCTCCTAAACGATGTGAATAGTGATGCGTAGTTATAAGATGGAATTAAGTTTTGTGCACATAAAACCCTAACAAACTCTTTGTGCTCATCAGTTTTTTAACTTTTTTATATATAAATTTTGTTCTTTTCTCTTGCTTTTAAAAGGATGTAAAGAACAGTAAATAGTCATTCAATACAGCAATACACCAACGTCTCTTAACGAAAATTATTAAAAAGTTTATCAACTGACTAACGTATTAACGTAACAGTTATTATAAACTTGCAAATTCTTTCGTGTTTTACGCAAAATTTATATATTCTGCAATTAAATCTCACTTCTAAGAAATTGTGAATAAAGATGCACAGTTATAAAATGGAATTACGTTTTATACACATAAAACTCTAACTACTCTTTGTGCTTATCAAATTTTTTAACAAAATGTGTAATTCACTAGCGCTTTTAAAAGGATGCAAAGAATAGTAAATAGTTGTTCATTAGACTTAAGTCATATAACAAAAATTATTAAACAGTTAATAAATAGTTATTCATTAGGCTAACGTAATAACTCATCAGTTATTATAAACGTGCTACAAATTTATAAATTGCGTGACGTGGAATTTATTAATTGCTTGTAATTACAAATTTATAAATTGCGTGACTTTGTGTTGTTTCGAAATGATTGTGAAGTGAGATAAATAAGTATTTATTAGACTAACGTATTATAAACGCATCATAAAACTCCTCGCATGTTTTGAAGCTACATTTATCAATTTTGTAATTGAATACAGATTCAAGAAGGCTGCGATGAATGCTAAAGCGTTATTCATTATACCACGATTTTGAAAACAAAATGGATCTAAAAGGAATTAAACCTTCTTTAAAGCAATAGTATCTCGAAATGGAAATTAGGGAAAATATTTTTATTGTCACTAATATTTTGATTACTTCTAATCGTCTAGTCCAATAGAAATGGTTGACAGTCTAGTCAAAAGTCAACATACTGCATGTAATATAAAGTGTTACGACAATGAATGCACAATGCTTTAAAATTTTCGTACAACTTGCATAACTTTGGATCTAATGGTCAGAATTTCACCTACCAGGGCTCAAGTTTAATAGTTAACGAGGGTTGCCTCAAATATAATAATCAATTGGTGCAGACGATATTTTAAGTTATGGAATAAGACGCAATATGTACTTTCTCAAAATAAAAAATAACTTTGAGAAAAATAGATTTCTGACCCTAAAATTCAGGGGTGTATCAGCAATCTGAAAAATATGGTCAAAATAATTTGTTTTGGAGGGATGTCGAAATTTGGGACCCACTAATGTTAACTATGCTTTTCGTATACTTCTCCACTACTCTTGAATTTGTTTAAGCGAATTGAAAAAATTTTGGAAGCAATTTGTTTTTGTAAACTTTATTCCATAAAAAAAATTTTTTGATACTTTATTATTTTATTTAATAAAAGTTGAAAAAAATTGGAATTGTAAGGCACTCAAATTCTTACACTGTTTTAACGAATGTAACTTTTTAAGTAAGAAAATCTGATATTTAAATTTTGGTATCTCGGGAACTATTTAACAATTTAAAAATTTTCATGCCTTATAATTCTAAATTTTTGGATTATTATTAATTAAAATGCTGAAAATATTAAATAATTATAAAAAAAAAACATCTTTTCGCGGAATTATTTTCGGATAAACGCATTTTATAAGTTGGGTGCGAAAAGTTTCAAATTCTCTTTAGTTCTCGGGATGTAATGAAAAGTGAAAAAGAGCAAAATTAACATTTAAGGATCTAAACTTTCAACCGCTGTATTCTCTTAGCTATTGGTACTATATTTTCCAGATTGCGGCTAGTCCAATAATTTGGGGGCCATGAATCCAAATCCGTTGAAAAAAAGATACGTTTATTCAGAGAAAGTATGTTTTTAGGTCCGATTTCGTAACTTAGAATATCGTCTACACTAATTAATTAACAAAAATTTGGTCACACCCTCGAACCATTAAGATTAACATTAAGGGTTAGAAATAACATCTGGTCGGAAAAAATGCATGTGCTTATTCATAAATTAGCATATGAATAGGCATATGTGAGGTCATTATTTTCACTAGCATATTTGAGTTCACTCCGGTGAACTATTAGGATTGAGTCCTAGTATTTGAATATCCGATCATTAGATAAAAAGTTATTCAAGTAGTACTATTTTTTTGCTGCTCAGAGCACCAAAAATGATTAAACATAAACAATTTTTTCGAATTTATTTTCCAAAGAGGAAAATTTTATACTGTGTGTTTAATACATTTCCTTATTCTTTTTCTGCTATTTTTGTTAAAAAGGAAGCTCACATAAAGAAAATAATAAATTTTTTTAAATAACTATCATTTATAAGAAAAACTTTATTTTTCTGACGATTTAGTAATTCTAAGAAGCTAAATTTCAGAAGGAGCTCATTAAAAAACCAATTTTCAATAATAATTCAAATAAATTGAAAACTGATATGATTTACTATTTGAGAAAATAAATAACACAGTATTTTTAGACAGTTTGCAATTTTTTCAGAAAATTGATTCCATATGTGCACATTTTAAGAGATAAGAATAAGCATAAAAATTATAGATATGCAGTTTCGTAGATTTGTATTTATATATATATAATAAAATAAAGAATTTATGTGTTTGTCTGGATAAAATCCTAAAATAGTCCACCTCTTGGTGACTTTTTGAAATCTCGCCAAGTTGGTGATTATAACTGAGATCAACGTTGCTTGTTGATTATTAAAAGAAAAATAATTATTAAAATTATTACGATGATTTAACAATAATAACAATGATTTAATAATAATAACGATAATTTAAATAATAACGATTATTCTAACAGCAAGAGATCAAAAGCATAAATGATGGAAAAATAAAACATTTCACCTCTTTTCTAACGAAATACAACTTTCGCGTAGGTATACATATCAAATAACCAATCAGGTTTAAGAATTTTGGTGCTGTGATCGGACGTTCAAAATAATCTCCCCGAAATATTTTTCGAAACCTAGTTTAGCGAGATTTCAAAAACTCGATTGGCGAGAATTGAAAAAAATCGCCACGGGATGGGCTATTCTAGGATCCACCTGTGTGTCTGTTTACCTGATTGCGAGTAGACAGTAAACTCTAAGAATAGGAAATTTAACATGAAGCTAAATGAGAACAATTGTAAACAAATAACGCACGCGCGCGAAGCCTGATTTCAATTTTTTTTAAAATTCAGAGACATTTAAGAAATGGAATTTTCTCATTAGTTTATCGGAAGTCATTGTTTTAAAGTAAACTATAAGCGATTCTGTTTTATCAAATATTTGAACAATATCATCAATGATGTTTTCAAGCTTATAGCTCCAATAAGAAATTAATTTATTGCTAGTTCTGTATTACTTATTTTTTATTTGTTATACCGGTAGGTTATCTGAATGTTCAACGTGATCGTGATAGCATAAGCGGAGTATGTCACCTGATTAATATTTTCGAGATTATCTGAAACCACATGTTTATTTTGCTTATAGTTGCGCTTTTAAAATGTGTTACAATAAAACCAAATAATTAAAAACCAACGATAATTGAAATTAAATAAAATAAGGAACAAAAACGCTAATATTATTATTGACTTCAATGATAATTTATTGTTACAGATTGAAATAAAAAATAAGCTTTATACGAAGAATCAAAATTGATTAAGAAATTGCTCTAATTCGCTTAAAAGGGCACATTAAAGTCGCCTTACTATTAATGATATTTAATTTTGGTTATAGGTACTGCTGACATCATGGTAATTGGTGTAGTTTCAGTAGGTACCAAATATAACCTTATGCAGGCACGGAATATTTTATTAGTAAATCTGATGCAAATTACAACCACTCCAAACACTGAATATAAGTAAGGACAAAAGTAGTTTGATTGTGGAAAAGTTTAAATGCCATGAGTTGCTTCGAGCAACAGCATTATGCCAAATGATACTGAACACGGTTAGTCTATATTTTGATGGGATGAACTACGAAAAATGTGTTTTGTTTAATCTAACATCGTAAAGTCTCTGATAAGAGGAGCAAATAATCCATACAAAAAATAAATAATCGGTGTGTTTGTGTCTATCTGTGTGCCTATATATCAAATTGCGGTTATACCGTAATCTAAATAATTTAAATGAGTAAAATTGTAAACAAATACGAAACCTTATTTTTTATTTTTTTTATTATATTTTGAATTCAGAGACATTTTAAAAATAGAATTTTCAAGCATGCTTAGCGGAAATTTTGTCATTGTTTTAAAATAAACTGTAGACGGTTCAGTTTTTCGATTATTTTAAAGATAACACAGTAATGTTTGCTAGCCTATATTTTTAAACAAACAAGATGTATATCGTGTACTCTGTTACACTTGATTATAATTTGTTTGTTATGGCATTGTTATTTGAATGATCAATGTGATTGTCTTGAAATAAGCAAACTACATTACCAAATTATTATTCCTAACGTAATATGAAACCATATGTTTATTTTGTTTATAGTTGTGTTTAAAGCTAGCTTTTATAAATCGAAATAATTTAAAATCAGCAGTAATTGAAATAAAAAATACATTTTGTACTGAAACGGAAAACTAATGAAGAAATGAAACTAATTCGTTGAGGATAAAGATTCGTTGAGGAAAATATTATTGCTGGCGCTAATGACAATGAGTTTTGGTAAACTACTAAGTGAAGTGAGATAATAAGCATTGGTAATATGCACTATTGGCAGCATTGTAATTGGTGCAGTTTTAATACCAATAGTACCAATATAGGTTTATGTACCAAATATACTTTTACTTAAGTGCAAAATATTTTTTGAGTAAATTTGGTGCCGATTGCAGCTGTGTACCAATACTGCACATTTTTATGATAGATATTCAGCCCCTCGAAGATGCAAGTACAGGAGAAAGTAGCTGGATGGTGGTAAATTTGAAATATCATGAGCTGCCTAGAGCAACAGCATCATGCCAGATACTACTAAATACATTTAATCTTTATTCAATGAGATGAACTACTGAATACGTGTTTTGCTTTATTTAATAACGTAAAGCAACCGAGAAAAGTGAGAAATAATAATAAATAAATTAAAAAAACAAAATTAGTTTAATAATTTGTTCCGGTATTTGTCTTAAAGTTTGGTGTGTGATTTTTTAGTGTAGCTCAGAACTGATTAATCTTGATGCTTATTTTTTCACCATGTACGAGGAATGGGTATTCAGCTAGTAAATGTATATGTAATAATATGTATAAAAGTAAAATATATATGTTATAGCTTTCTAATGAAGGAAGTTGAAAATATTGTTCTTCATAGGATTTTTATAAGCAATTAAACATGGTTAAATTCTTCATAGGATTTTTATAAGCAATTAAACATGGCAAAAATTCTGTTAAAAAAACTGTATTTAAATAAATTTGCGAAAAGTAAAATAAATGGAAGAAAATTATTTTAATTTAAAACTTCTAAAACGTTTGCTACAGAAAGGGGAAAGTAAAAAGTAAGAACATCTTCAAATATTCTCCATACAATAATAAAAATATTTCTACATTAATTAAACCGTTTTTTATTAACTTTGTTACAATGTGAATCTATTTAAATTCGATAAATTAGAAAAGGCATACGTTTTTTTTCTACTTTTTCACTTTGAAAAAAGTTTAAAATTTTAAATCAGATTTATTAAAGCAGATATTAATTAAACAAGAATAAAAATCTGTTTTCAGACAGATTTAAAACGTAATTAAAAACAATTAATGAGTAATGATTAATAAATTTAAAACTATTAATGAGAACACATCGAGATGCGTTTGAAATTAAACAATGGGATGCCTACAAGTGACGTAGTGCGGGTATCTCGATCTTGATTGGTTGTTGAAATGCGACATTTGCTTACATTATCAACTGTCTTTCCATTCTGTCTCGAGAAAGCCCAAGTCTGACAAGTATCAATTCTCTTAAGTGACACATTCTCTATTCTTTCATTATTTCAATTCTCTCACTTTATATTTCTTACTTAACACCAAAGACAGACATGAAGCCATGTAGAATATAAACAAACTAATCATGCATCGAAGTTGCCAGGTACACAGAACAAAAATATATTATGGTTACAATGAAATACATAAACAAATAATAAGTAAACAAATAATAAATCTAAGTTAATTAAAAGACGTAGACAAGAAGGAATTATATTTCAACAAATTGGATTTGTGATACGGCTCGATATTTAATCAACTTAACGTCAATTAACATTCTAACTTATGTGGAGAAACTTAGCTCAACTTTAACACACCATTTTGCTTTTAAGCCATCAGCTGTCACTGACGTCACAGGTCACATGTGTGAGTATCTGTGGTTTTTTTCTTCTTGAAGTAAAAGTACCGAGTTCACTTCAAGTATTATATTTTTTTTAACATTAACATCAGTTTATAGAATTATATGAACTTATTATTTTAGGACCCTTAAATAGCAAACAAATATCAGTGTTGTTTTTTTAAACATAGAGAGTTCATATTGTTGGCATTTGATATTTATTGTTTCTTTGACTAATATAATCTGTTACCATTTTATTGAAATTGGCAATATTTATTCAATTGGAGTATGAATGTTAAAAAAAACCTGTTGCGTAAATTTAGTTTACTTCAACAGAACTGAAATAGCACTGATCGCCAACATGAACGCTATCTATCTGCTTGTATCTGAGGTAATATGCTCAAACACTTGAACGCAGCTTTCAAATAATTTATTGAAAATTTAGTGACTTTTCATTGCTTTACAGGAAGCATTAATAGAGAAAATACAGAAATAATTGCGCTAAAATAAATTGCGATTTACGGGAAATTTTAATTTAAAATTTAACATTGTTTGAAAGCTCATAAATGGTTTTGCAATTTCCAGAATTGCATCGTAAGTCAAGAATAAATTTGAATACAATTTTTATACATCATTTAGACTCAATTTTTTCGTTTATACATCCAGCTACTACCAAATTAAATTAAAAATGAAAGTTAAACAACACTCTCTGATGAGCACCCCGGTGGATAAAATTAACCCTAAATTATTCATCGATAGACTAGTTTCCTTTTTTTTTTCATGAAATAGTTGATAGAATGGATGTCCCTTACTTTTACGGTTCATTTCATTGAATTCATATTCATTCAGTTATTTACTTATTTACGTTTGAATTATTTCCCAAATTATTGTCTTTATTTCTGCTCTATTTTCTTGTTAGTCTCATCGCAGCTTTGTTTCCTTTGTTCTTCTCATCTTAGCTTTTATTGTTTGCTGTTTGCAAACATAAGAAGTGTTCTCTAACCCTGTAGTTTTGTTTCTCTTGTTCGTCTCATCGTATCTTTGTTTCTTTTGTTCTTCTCATCTAAGCTTTTATTTTTTGCTGTTTGAAAACACAAGAAGTGTTCTCTAAGCCTGTAGCTTTGATTCTCTTGTTCATCTCATTGTATCTTTTTTTTTTCTCATCTTAGTTTTTATTTTTTGCTGTTTGTAAACGCAGAAGTGTACTCTACGCCTATAGCTTTGTTTCTCTTGCTCCTCTTATCCTAGCTTTTTTTTTGCTCCTCTGATCCTAGCTTTTTTCTTTTTTTGTCTACCTAAGAAGCATACTCTACACCTATAGCTTTGTATCTTTTGTTCGTTTCTTCATAGCTTTGTTTCTTTTTGCTCGTCTCTTTATAACTCTGTTTCTTTTGTTCGTCTCTTCACAGCTTTGTTTCTTTTGTTCGTTTTCATAAGAAGTGTTCGCTGCACCTTTACATTTCCTTCGTTCGTCTCTTCATAGCTTTGTTTCCCTTGTTCGTTTTCATAAGAAGTGTTCGCTACACCTTTACATTTCCTTCGTTCGTCTCTTCACAGCTTTGTTTCTTTTGTTCGTTTTCATAAGAAGTATTCGCTACACCTTTACATTTCCTTCGTTCGTCTCTTCACAGCTTTGTTTCTTTTGTTCGTTTTCATAAGAAGTGTTCGCTACACCTTTACATTTCCTTCGTTCGTCTCTTCATAGCTTTGTTTCTTTTGTTCGTTTTTCCAAGATGAGCTCGCAACACCTTTACATTTCTTTTGTTCATCGCATAGTATCTTTGTCTTTGTTTCTGATGTTTGTTTCCTCATAGCTTTTTTCTTTTGTTCGTCTACCCAAAAAGTATTCTCTACATTTGTAATTTTGTTTCCTTTGCGCATTTCATCTTCAAAATTAGAAAGAGAATTCGAAATTTTCAGAAATGTAAGACCATAATAATTTTCATTTTTAAAACATATTCTCATTTAAATTGCGATTTTATGTAACATGGATTATGATTTTATTAAAAGATGATTTTGAAATGCTTTAATACTGTATCGATTCCACTGCTGTTATTTTAATTTTAAAAAAGTAATTGACATTATTATCTAGTGATTTTAGTGAAAGGCACTGTACTAATATTCACTTCAATTATGCTTAATTCTGATTGGTAGTATGACTTTGGAAAATAGGTGCTATTTCAATTTGTATCAAATATACTAATATGGGTATTTAATAAGGGTTTCTAGATACCTAATATAAGTATTGTGCTAAGAGGTTATGCACGGCTCCCCCCAAACGTCACATAACTGCAGAAAATTGTGACAATTGTATGAGTAAGGTGGCCGGCAGCAATAACATGTCACATGATATTGAATATATTTAAGCTTTTCTTTTTGATGGAATGAACTTCTAAAAACATGTTTTGTTTAATTTAGTTACATAAATCCACAAAAGAAGGGGGGAAATAATAATAGGCAAAAATATTTGGTATTATTTTAGAGTAATTTTTTTATACCTTTAAGTTTTGCTCATGGTTTCTCAGTGTTAATTAATACCAATTTATTTATTATTCATTTTTCTTTTACCTCATTTAAAGAATGGGTATTGCGCAAGTAATAAATAATTTCAGGTCTGTTTTCTTAGTCTAACATGGATACAGTTTTTCCATACTATTGCTACAATAAAGATAAGCGATGAAAAGAAAACCGTAAATAATTTCGCCATCTCATATTTCACCCAGCATGTCCGAAAGCAATGTAGTTGAATGAAGTGTGTCTATTCTGCGGTAAATGATGATGAGGATTTTGCATTTGCGATTAAGACACCAAAAGAAATCTTGCGTTTTGAGAATCTTACTCGTTCAAACTTATTTATTAAAGTGTGTTTTTATTATTTGTAGCAATTATTTGAATTTTTTTTTATTTTTTTAGGCAGTTCGACAATTTTTTTACGATGAATTGAAATATTTTATGTAAAAAAATATAATAAACTTGTTTATTCGGGAAAAACCTATGGAAGAAGAAAATATTCGAAGAAAATTATTTTTAGAAAAACTTATATGCTAAACGCAAAAGTATTGGTATTATTGATGAAAAAATCTTATTAAAAATCTCCAAAACAAAAGGCAAAATATTTGCACCCATTAACGAGTTTTTGCAGATAAAGATGCCTACAATCGGGTTTTCTATAAATAAAAGAAAAAAAATTCAACCAAAACTTTCATTTTTCTTTTAAAGATATCTATAAAATTGATTAAACAAAAATTATTAATCTTACGTGTACTGCAACTTTTTCTTTTTTGTAATTTCAATTATTCAGAGTATATGATAAAATTATAATAAGGATTTTTACTGTAACACTCTCGTATAAATTCATAACTGCAAAAAAACTGGAATCATCCGATTTGAACAGTGAGTAGTTATGGTAATTAAAGACTGGAATCCTAAAAAAGGCTCGATTAAAAAAATATACATATACTCCCATCGAGAAGGACGCATAAAAAACGAATTCTTTTTGTATTTTTTAACATTAGGAATTGTAAAAGTATAACTCCACAGGAATTTATTTTTTAAAATTATTTTGACCATAACACCAATTTTAGCTTTTTTTACAGCTCTATTTAATCAAAAACGAGTTTCATTGGTGTATAACATGCTTATCAATAATTATTTTTAATTTTAATATCTCAAGAAAGCTCCGAAAAAATTAATTACGTTGCGACAGTCTTAAAACTATCTGGAAATACGTCTTCCGTCTGGAAATACGTTAGGAAATACGGTGCAATTGTAAGTAGTTTTAAAACTATCTGGAAATACGCCTTACGCCTGGAATTACGGAGCAATAGTTAATAGTTTTGAAACTATCTGACAATGCGTCCTTATTTCGTTTATACTTTCTGTTTTAAATCATGTTACTAAAAATTATATAATGCAAAATAGAGGCAACTGAAACAGAAGAAAAGTGTGAAATAATCGGAGAATATGCTCGATTGTTGTAAATCTATATTATTATCATGTTGTTACTATTATTATTCATTCAAATTACTTTTTATGCCAAACAATATAAATGAATTAAAATTTATCTTAACCCATTGCTTACGGTGCTTAGTGTGACGAAGTATGCCATTTTGGTTCACCTGTTATACCAGCCGTAAACAAAAGGTTAAATTTAATCAGACGAATTTCACAACGAGAGAAGCACTTAGTCTAATAACGTTTGAGTGCAATAAATGATGATGAAACAAATGGAATTTTGAGACTATTTCTACTGTGTCGGAATATTTCTTGCAATTTTGTAGATGATTATGCGCTGATTAAGGCTGAATTTCACGCAATATGTATACTATTTAATGTAAAAAAATTCTAATGTGATCTTGATTTATTTGGAGGATAGCCTGACTAATATTGTAGACGAATATTTAAATATTATACTCAAATCTTGATAAATTCACTAAAATTCTAAGTTATACGTCTGGAATTCGGATTTGAAAATCTCTTTATGTTATTTTATGCAAGATGGATTTATAAAATATATTTGTAACATTCTAGAGTGCTCAGATGTATGGAAATATGCACAATAAGAAAGGGTTTCTCAAAATTGAGGGAAAATCTGTCGAAATATCACTAAAGCAAATGTTGGCGAATTTAAAATGTCATATGTTCAATATTAAAACAGCATTTACTCAGCATTTAGCAAAATACATAGTCTCTAAAGTGATGTAGAAAGGAATTTGTTAGAACAAGTTAGTTGCCTGCCGATAGGATTCGAACCAAGAACGATAGGATTCGGAGTAGGATCTTCTAACCACTATAGCTGTATAACCTAGTCCAGGGAGAGTAAGGAAGCTTTATATAAGGGCTGCTGAAATGTCAAATCATCACATACTAATTTCCAATTTCAACGGTACAAAGTGTCGCAAATTTGGAAAATATCCTTCCAATAGCTTCTTAGTAATTTCAATGTGACTGCCTATTTAGCTACATTTAAAAATTTTTTACACGATTGTGATACATGCTATAGTGCGTCATTGCGGCGACCATTATATAAAGCAATTCAAATGAAAAGAAAACGAAAATTGCTATAATTTTTTTAGCTTATAACAATTTAAAGAATCTTCTTTTAGAATATTTAAAATTATTATAGTAGAATAAAATAAGTTTAGTAAACTGAAAATAGTCGATAGTACAGATTAAAATCTTTATTTGCTGCTGTTTTTGTATTTTTTTTCTGAATTATAGATAGATCCTTAAAATTTTTCATGCAATAACAAGTTTTGAAACTCTCTTGAGTTTTTATTTGCTAATTCTAAGTACTTCGGCACTAAATTTCAACAAAACTAGATAATTTTTAGTTAAAAAAAAATTAGTGCGTGGAGTCCCTCCTCGCGGAAGAAGTTAAACTTCGAAACCTGCGACGTTAATTGTAGAGGAATCAGCAGTCGTAGAAGGATCACTAGTTCTATTCAACGACTCTTTTTCCTGCTCCACTCGCTTCCGTGCTCTGTAATCACGGTAATATTGTGCATTTTTCCCTCGTGGACCTCTTGAACCAGTGGAAGTGCTTGTGGTTGCCTCATCGTCTCGCCATGGAAAATGTATTTGTATTAATAATGTATGTGAATGCGTCATAATGTAATTTCAAAAGAGAAAACCTAACAATCAATTGATATTCACAAGAGACGTACCTTGACATAACCTTAAATCCGTCGCATTGTCCGTGGNTTTTTGGCGTCAGATCTACGTCAACTTTCCGCTGACGCCCAGATAAGGCGCTAGTTCTAAGAAACCAGGCCTTGAGCTAACAAACCAGTATTTTGTTGGCGTCAGCGTGACGTTGACGTCCCGCTGACGCCCACATAAGGCGCTTGTCCTAAGAAACCAGACCTTTAACGCAACCTTGTTGGAAGTCGCATAAGAAGTATAACTTCAATAAAAGATGATTTAAACTTATTTTAATAAATCTTATTCAACGTTGGATCAAAAATATCATTAATTCTTTTATTAATGCCAAGCTATATAATTTTGTGTGAAGTAATTTAATTTTATTTATCACAAAAATTATGAAATTTAGAAAATTTTAGTCATGCGAATTTCTCTTCAAATTGTGATAGTTTTAAAGAACATAATTTTCTGACTTCAAATTGTGATAGCTTTTAAAAACATTATTATTTTGACTTTAATTGGGATGGTTTTTGAAAAAAAATTTATTATTTTGACTTTAAATTGTGACAGTTTTCAAAAGCATACTTATTTGAACTTTAAATTGCCATAGTTTTTAAAATGGTGTACCAGAAAATGAGTTAAGACTTTTTTCCCCCAATATTTGAGAATTATTTATTGGAGACAACTTTGTTGTTGTTGTTTCGAATCCCAGATGGAATACTTCAGCTATACCATCTCCACGCAAACAAAAATCTTTAAAAAGTTCAGAATTGGTTTCATTGTTTGTAGTGGGAAGCGAGCAGCTTCAATTCCGAGGTCCGGGGGACTGATGGGAGAAATCTGACTTAGCCCTAACTATTAAATTTTCTAACTATTTTCCAAATATTAAAATTAATTAGAATTGATGAAAATTTAAACTTTCAGTCTGAAGCCAAAGGCCGGTAGTCTCGAATAACCTAGAAGTAACTTTTTCCTCAAACCTAATGAATCGTTAGGTTCTTTTCATTTAGCAACCACTTTCTTGCAAACTTTTCCGCTTTTTTTTTCCCGCTGACAAAATTGTATTAGAAACAATCTAATAAATATAATTCAACTATGAAAATAATATGAATATGTGACAAAATTTAGTTAAACATACTGACTTTAAAGTACTTTATTCAAAAAAATCTGGGGACACAAAATAACTTTATGTATATGTCACGGGCAATGTAAATAATTGGGCATTGTTTATAATGGCCGGGCAATTTAAAAAGTGCATAAAATGATATGACAAAATGATAAATTATGTTGCAATTATTACATTGCCCGGTCATTATGTATAATGCTAAAAGTCAAGTGGAAAATTTGTGTCACACACAGCCAAAGGGTGTCTTGGGATATTCATCCACTTTTAGATGCACCTGGATAATTTTTTTTAAAATTCTTTCCAGCACATGCGCTGTATAAAGCAGCTACTTCAATTACTCTTATCTGGTGCAGTTTTTATTATTTTTTTTTAATTTGGAAGCAATAATTTCGGTATCAGTTTAAAATTGATTCAAAAGCTTTGTTTAATTTTTTTTAAATATTTAAGCTATAGCAAAAGTGGCACTAGACCTAGTATATATTTCGGACATTTACCAAAGGTCTAGTCATACTAGGTCTGGTTAAGTGCCATTGCCCGGTATACATTTGCCCGGTATACCCTACACTGATGTTTTTTTAAGGTCAAGTGCCACTGCCCGGTATACCCTACACTGATATTTTTTTAAAGTCAAGTGCCATTGCCCGGTATATATTTGCCCGATACTCCAAACACTGATGTTTGTTCTAATCTATCGTCAGTAAGTATTAAAATATCTAATAAATGTAATTATATCCACGAATAAATTAGTATCAAATTGGATGTAATAAATATTTCGGACATTCACCAAAGCGACTAATTTGATTGTCAACATTCACCGGTGAACATTGGCCAGCCAGAATCACACCACACGCATGTGGTTGTCCCATTGCCGTCAATTAATCAAAGTGCCCAAAGAAATAAGAGCGCTATTTATAATGACCGGGCAAAGTGAGAAATTATCGTAAAGTAATTCAAATTTATCAAATTGCCCAATTTTAAAGGTCATTATTCATAATAACTAAGCATTATGAATACTGACCTAAATAATTTTCATTGCCCGTAACATATACATTGAAACTTTGAAATATTTAAATTCTTCAAGAACTCTTCTTTCGCATGAATATTTTTACTACATATTGATAAATTCGGAATGATCAAAATTTTGAATAGACATTGGACATTTTAATGAAATTTCTGTTACCGGAATCTTTCTGATATGATATACTTTTATTATTAAACGGTCTTCAATAAATAAAAACGATGGGAAACTGACCGGTTGCTTATTTAAGTAGTCGCCATTCTATTTTTCTGACTGGCCATGTGGCGAGCGGTTATTTTCATGTCCAGCCCAGATTGCCTGCTCTCTTTAGCTGAACATAATGGCATGGCCTCCACGCTTAGGTTGGCATATCAGGAGTATATTTCCAACGTACTTCGCCCATTTGTTCATGGCACATGGTTCCCATTTGTTCATGTACTTCACCCATTTGTTCATGGCACACTGCCAGGTTGCGGCAGTAAACAGGATTAGGGAGGGAGAGACAACTTCAACTCTGTTCATTAAGGGTTTTTGACTTTTTTTCTTGTTGCAAATGGAACATTTACGAATTTGCGAGTCGGGAAAAAGCGCATTCTTTATAATGTAATAAAATTTTAATTTAAAATTTAATAACTTGAAAAAGAGTTCTACTTACTAGGCTGATATTACGACATTATCTATGTTGTTGTTGTCGTTGCCCTTTAAGGCAAAGAGGTTGTGATAGTTCTTGTTTTCCAGGGACGCCATCTATGGCCAAGAGACTTTTATTTCGACTTTGCAACTTATCTTACAAACGTAAGTCCAGCGCCTTACCGATCAGGATATCCCTGCC
Organism: Parasteatoda tepidariorum; assembly: GCF_043381705.1. NCBI lineage: Eukaryota > Metazoa > Arthropoda > Arachnida > Araneae > Theridiidae > Parasteatoda > Parasteatoda tepidariorum. Next base: position 80,932,350 of record NC_092208.1, read on the forward strand.
GACATTAGCTATAAAAAGCACAAATTCCGCATTTTTATATAGAGGGCATTTTAAGTACATAATTAACTTCAAAGAACTAATAAAACTGGTAACATGAAAGTTGTAGAGGGCGTTCCGAATTACTTCAACTTTCAGAAGGCTAACTGTCGACGTTTTTGACAATGGTCAACAATACAGTTAACAAATTCAACAAGACGCGGGATTTTTGGATTTTTAATAATAATTTTTATTTAGATATCTCGAAAAAACAGAAATTCCGTGAAAAAACAGAAACACGCTATTACAGTATAGAATAAAATTTTAACGATTGGTCATTTTTAGAATATTAGGAAGCATTTTTACTAGATTTGATTTGTCTGGTGTGCCTGAGTGGAATGCCCCTTCTTCGTAAAGGGAAAAAATGGTTTAATATAGTTTGTTAAAAAGTTAACAGTTTGAGAAAAAGTTTGTTATTAAAAAAATAGCTCCAAATAATTTGTTTACAAAAAAGTAATGAAATAAATAGAAAAGAAGGGTGGAATAACTCCATTTTCTCGAGTAAGGTTAAAACCTTTTCAACTTTTTCAACTCTTTAAGTATGGCAAAGATTTAAGCCGCTTCAACGATTTGAAACGCTTCACTAGTTCAAAGTCTGGAAACTCACAATTAATAGAAAAATCAGGTGAACAAGATTCTAAGCTAGTTTTGAATCAAATTAGTTAAAAAAAACTTCAAACGCTGTAAAAAAAGAAGAGTTGTAGCTCTCGATAACAGCACCACAAAACTTAGGCATAAAAACTTTATCTATTTCTAAGCTTATTCAATTACCTTTTTCCTTAAGGTTGTCGTCATATGAAATGATGCTTTTCTTAATGATATGCTATTTCTATAACTGCTGTGAGTTTGCAACTGTTACTAATGACTGTTAGGTTAAGTTTAGCCTATCTAAGACCAGCGCTGTCTCCGCTCATTATCAGAATGGCGCAAAACGTAAATATAGAAAAAAGCTACGGTTTTGCGAAAATGTAAAGCGTTTGTGGTCTAAATTTTTTAATATTTCAAAACCTACTCCAATGCTGCATTACGTGGGCTCATAAAAATTTGCAAAAACTGAGAATACGGTAATAATTTTGATAATTTTCATCCAGGAGGAAAAAACTTCGCCAAATGGCGATTTTTTAAAAAGTTAAATAATTTTTAAAAGTTATTTGTCTGTTCTAATTCCCAAATAATTCTTCACGAGGCGACAAGGGATATTTTTTTTTGAAATTATCAGGGGATTTGCTTGAAATTTTCAGAATACATTTATGTTGTTAAAAGCAACTTTTATACAAAATTTCAAAAAATATTTCAAAATTTAAGAAATTAAAAAATTGAAATTTTTGAATTTTTTATGTTTTTTAATATTATTCCTCGCGTCTGAAATTTTGTCAAAATGACAAAATTCTTTTAAAATATTACATATTAGGTAATATTTAAAAAATTGTTGGGAGTACTTTTTTTTATTTTTTATTATAGAAACAAATAACATTAAAAGAACAGTAAAGAAACTACATTTTTAGGAAAAAATCATCATACCTCTATAAAATATCATGTATAAAAAAAATTCTATTCACCTAATTCAAAAAACTTTTCCAACAAAATGTTAATAATGTTCATCAATATATAGCATTAAATTCTCATGTCAATAGAATGAAAATTCATTACGCTGGAACAGTTTGAAATTTGTAAATTTGTCAAAAAAGACATTTTGAGAAAAATGACATTTACCACTTTTTCATTGCAAATTTTACTTCTGAACAAATATTTCTTGTTTTTAATATAAATACCTATAAATATTGTCTAATGAACTAGTTTAATAATAATATACTTTAAATTTCTTTAAAAAACTAACAAAATATTTAACTAATTTAAAATAATTTTAAACTAAACTAATTTTAACAGTTACCTACAGGCAAAAAAAGGTAAACAAAGGGGTGTGGTCAAAACTGAAATGGTCATAACATCATCAATTTTACTCTTATTCCGGAAACAGCTGTTTACTAAACAAATCAATTAACTCCACATTTGGAGTTATATCATATTTAAGCAGCACAAATACTTATTTTAGACACAGAATTTTATAATTATGTTAAGTTCCCAAATAAGTAAATGTTAACTCATTCAATGGACAGAGTTTTTTTATTTAATTGAAGAATTATATTGTGAAAATATGCATTTTTTGTCACAATTCTCTCATTAATATTTATTGAATTTTTATCTTTACGTAATCAATTAATTCACTGAACGAATCAAATTATGATTTTGTGAAAGCGAGTCAAATTAATAATAGTGTTTAATTTTTTAAAAATAAAAATTGAAGGAAAGGAAAATTAACTATATCATTTGGTTGATTAATATTGTTCTAATGACTTGTAATGTGCTTAAAATTTAAGAGTGTATTCAAAAGTGTGCTTAAAACTCTACAGATATAATGATTATAAAAGCATAATTTTTTTTATCGTAATAGTGATTCAGCTGCATTTTTTTTATCTCGTTATTTGGGTGTTTTTAAGATAACTTTCGAAAGGTAACCTTTGAAACTAGATGGCCACTTACCTGTTATTAAGGAAGGATAAAGTTCTAATCAGTGATCGATAAAATAAACCGCGTTTGGTTCTTCGAAAATTTACTGAAATTAAAATAACAGCAATGAATTGTAAAATTATTTGCTTGTAAAAATGAGTGTTTAGAAAACTTAAAATAGTAATAGTTTAGTAATCGTACTGGTAACACCAATCCTACTACGGGCCATAACATTTCTTATAGTATTTTTCTCTTGTACAGTGCGGGAAAAAAACAGACCACCATTAGTCACCTTTGATCTAATGATCGGATCTTCACGTTCTAGGACTCAAATTTAATGACTCGAGGAGTTGGTTTTAAATATTCTCATTAATAAAAGCTGACGATATTTTAAATTGCAAAATCAGTCATAAAAATGTATTTTTTCTGAGTAAACATACTTGTTTTTTGACGCATTCAGATTTCGGACCTCCAAAATTAAGAGGGTAGCCGCAATCTGGGAAATATGGTCACAGATAGTTTGGTCAGGAGAGCGCTCCACAATTTGGACCCCTTAATGTTAATTTTACTTTTTTCGTATTTCACTCTACCTCGAGAACTTATAAAGCGAATAAAAAAAAACCTTTTACACACAATTATAAAATTCGTTTATCCAAAGAGAATTCCATGCAAAATATAAGTTTTAGTACATATTTATCATCATTTTTATTTTATAATGATAGAAAAAAAATTTTGTTTTGTAATCCATGAAATTTTTTACAACATTTTAAGGACAGTAATTTTAAATGGCAAAATACAAAATTTGAGCGAAATTGGTAGAATAGTTTTTAAAAAATCGAATTTTCAAAAAGTCATATATTTAAACTTCGATTTCTCAGGCACTATTCGATCGATTTCACTTATATTTCGTATTTCGCATTTTAAAATTGTATTCTTTAATTTTTTTTAAATAATTCAAAATATTTTTTACTATTATAAAATAAAATAATGAAAAATAATGAATCATTACTAAAATTTATTTTTGCATAAAATTATTTTTGGATAAAAATTTTGATAATTCTGTGAAAAAATTGCTCAATTTGCTTGAAAATTTCGCGAGATATGGCAAAACACGCATGAAGTAAAATTAACTGTAATCGATCCAAGCTTGGGACAGCTCTCCTGGCCAAACTTTTGAGACCATAATTCCTCGATTGCGGCTCTCCCTTATATTGTGAGGATCATAAATCCGAATCAATCGAATAAAAGAATTATTTTTCAGAGAAAGTACATTCTTGTGTCTACTTAAAAAATATATGCGTTTATTTTATTGCATATTTGAGGTCACCCTGTTGAACCATCAAGATTGAGTTCCTAGAATGTGAAGATCTGATCATTCGAAAAAAAGTTATTCTGCGTGGTCCGTTTTTAATGTTGCTCATTGTTCATCACTTCTTCATTACGTCCTTCTTTCCTTTGAAAGTTTCTGTCTGAAACTTCGTTAGCTTTATACAAAATCTAATTTTTTTTAGAACAGTACTTTTATTTATCAATTATGCTAGTTTAGGGAAGAGCGTGACATTACATATCTAAATTTACGCATGAAAATAAGCTCTTTTTTTTAAATCTTTAGTTTCTTAGCTCGAAATATTGCAGGCTTTAATGCACATTTGTCATAATTCATGTAAATTAAAGACGTAAGGAGTCATGATTCGTAGACGTAAGAGTCAGTGATTCAAGTGTCAACGAATTCTTTAAATGAAGTTTTATCTCTATTGACGTAGTAAAAATCTGATTTTAATTGGAGGTTCTAACTTGGATTAAATTCAATATGGCTCCGGAAAACTTTTTAAGAATGAAGAAATGCAGACGAGGAAAATTTTCTTTTTCTATTTTAATGCTATGAAATAATTTTAAAATGTGTAATAAAAGAATTTCAAACTAAATTGTGAAAGTCTTCACATAAAAATATTAACATTATACATTAACATACAAACAAAAATATTGACATTCACATAAAAATATTGACAATATACACAACAAACATTTTAAATATATTTTTGCATCTCCATTTTTTAATTATTTTTATTTTTACATTAAAATTAATATTGGTTTTATTTTTCCTGCCATTCACAGTTTGCTCTTACCTAAAAGGAAAAAAAATGAAACACATGTATTACGTTTATTATGAAAATTAACAAATTAATCTCTAAAATTATTCAAATCTATATAATAATAAATACCACCAAAAATATTCAAATCTATATATTATCAAAAGAGTTAACTCCATTTATGAAGAATAAATATAAATGAACATGAATCTCAAAAACTTTTTAATTAAGAAATAATGGAGAGGATGAAAAATGCTTTTTTTTATTTTAAACTATTATCTGAAACAATTTTAAACAATCCTATTATCTGAAACAATTTTAAAATGTTTAATAAAAGAATTTCGAACTAAATTGTGAACTGATTGAAGTTTTCAAATGCGAATCACTGTAAAAATTTTAAGTATATATATACTTCCTGCATCTCTTTATTTTTAATTGCTTTTTGTTTTTACATTAAAGTTATTATTAGGTTTATTTTTCCAGTCCTTCACAGTTTGCTTTATTTGAAAAGAAAAAAAAAGGATGTAATGCGATTATTATGAAAAATAAGAAACTAATTTTTAAAAAATTTTTCAAATCTCACATATTTCAAGAACTTGAAAGAAATATTATAGAAGAGAATTAATAGTAATATTTTTCCGACTTAAAACTTTTTAATATATTGTTTTTCTGTTCGATATAAAAATGTATAAAATATACTGAAAAAAATTTTTTAGAACATTCTTACTTCTTCAAAAAATGCCATTGTATAAAAAATTGCAATTAATTGCAAGCAAACCTGTTGATTTCCACGTAATTTCCCTATCGCCGTGCATTTTTTTTTAAATCTCTGTACATCTCAGTTATTTTAATTAATTATTTTGTAGAAGAAAAAAATCAGATATGTGTGTTTTTTGTCTGCAAATGAACAATAAATAAATGATACGTTTTAATTACTCTATTTCAATTCAGAAATAAGATATCGCTTTTTTAAGTCGTCGCATTTTTTTTTTCTCCGAAAGAAAAATATATTTCGAAAAAAATCAGAATACATTTCGAGTTGCTCCGTTAATTAAAATAAAAATAAAAAAATCATTAACGAAGATATTAAAATCTAGGTCATACATATAAGGCAATGGATAAAATTCTGAATAGATCGTTAAAGTTAAATGTATTCTAAAAATGCGTAAACAATAGAAAAAATAGAATTAAATCTTAAATTACTCGAAACTTCCTTAATTTTTTCATTTTGTCATCTATTTGAAGAAAAAAAAAGCTTGTTAAGATTTTAAATCTTATTATAATTGCATATGCCACTTGCCAATACCAACAAGCTTGCTTGAAATCAATTGGATTAAGGCAGAGAGTGTGCTTCCAGTTTTTCGGTGGGCCATCTATAACCAAGAATACGATTTTGCCACACACATACGTCACAGTCTTTTTCACAGAGAGGACTCATTTACACACCTTTCATACATCCGCAATTTTGACTTGAACCAGAACGATCAATCTTCAATTCAGATCCCCCAGAAGTATTAATTTGTTATGGGAACTTCGAGGTCTTAGTGACTCCGACAAATTTGACGTGCAGTAGTCACCATTTCATACACGTGGGGTCTTCGTCTGGCTGGATTCGGACTCTTGTTCTCACGAGTCCAATGCCTTACATACCAGGCTATCCCGACCCTTTTGACTCCTAATCTGAGTAATTGTAAGTTCGCCAAGCTTCGCCCATATTTGTTAAAGCTTTATATATTACCTATAACCGGATCTGTATAATATACCCGAACGCGCAAACGCTGTTTGTGAAAAATTTGTCACCATCGTGGTGAATTTTTTTATGAATACTAAAAAAGAAAAACAATCCTCCTCATGAAAGAAAAATTGTCTTTTTGAACGACCCAGAAAAAAAAAGATTCATTTTTACCCCTTTTCCAACCAATGCAAACACGATTTAAAATGACATTAACATGATTAAAGATTTAAAATGATTTAAAATTATATTAACATGATTTAAAATATGAAGCTTGATTTAAGATCGCTCATCGTGTTTCGCATTTTCACGACTTTGTAACAAATATTGTGTTTCGTATTTACGAGATTTAAAAGCCACTATTGTGATACGTGTTCAAGTGAATTGAAAATTAAACATCGGATTTTGTAATCCCTCGATTTTAAAATGACTCATAGAGATTCGTATTCACGTGATTTTAAAATCAAATATCTAGATCCGTATTCACGCAATTTTAAAACTAAAGGTCAAGATTCGTAATTACATGTTTTAAAATTAGCACATTGAGATCCATATTCACACAATTTAAATAAATAAATAAAATCTCGCATCTATATTTTTATTAAAGCGTTGATAATATTCCGTGAATAAATGCTTCCCTCGTACACTTTTTCTTGTTCAAATTTCAGTTTCTTAAAAAATATTTAGAAAGCGTTTTTGATCATAACATTTTTAAATTTCAGTTTTCAATTCTTTTTTTTCTTTTTTTTTTGATTTTTACCAAACGCATCCCTGTTTTGCGAATCAGTATAGAGTTCTATAAAAAATAGACAGTTAAGAAAAAAGCAAACAATTCGCGATTTCAAACAACGAAAGGGTAAAAACTAGTTATAAAAGATAAAAAGTGCTTGTAGAAAGTTTCTCCATTGAGGTTTCATGTTTGCGGAAAGTTTTCCATTATATATAAGTCTGCATATAACGCCTTAAGGCTGTTTCGTTGTCGTAATAAACTTTATTGTATAGGCTACCATCAATTTATGCCATCATCATAACACTCTATATATCGTGTTAAATGTAATAGTGTATTAAATGCCCTGCATTTTGTAGGTAAAGTACGAAATAGTAGTATTTTAATATATTTTACCTGTATTCTGTAAAAAGCTTGTAAGTTTTTCTGTATTCATTCCTTAAAATGCATTGTCTATGCATGGAATATAAACCTTTTCATGCTTTGCCTGATGATTTTAGGCTACCTATAGAAGGCTGATTTCATATATTAAAGGTAATGTACACGCTACTGTTAATGACCGAAATCGGCGGTTGTTTGACTTGCACCGGTGAATGTTCAGAATTGAATAGTCGAGTTGGTAAATGTCCGAAATATATATATACTAGGTCTAGTTAAGTGCCACTGCCTGGTATATGTTTGCCCGGTATGTCCAACATCAATGTTTTTTTAAAGTCAAGTGCCACAGCCCGGTATGCATTTAACCGGTACACCGAACACTGATGTTTCATCTAATCTATCTTAAGATGATATTAAAATATCGAATAAATCTAATAATATCAACGAATAAATAAATATCAAATCGGATATAACAAATATTTCGGTCATTCTCTAAAGCGACAATGTGATTGTTGACATTCACCAGTGAATGTCGTCATTCTCTTTATTTTAGTCATTCATGGTGCCATATACATTACTGTTATCGTGTCTTATTCACTATAAGAGAACTTTTTTAAGAATTTGATTTTTAAGTTAGAAGTGTTTTAGATGTTCAACAGAGTATTATATTTTATTGAAACGTTGATCCCGGAATCAATTTGGCATTACGATAGAGAGTAGAAAGAAGTGAGGTGAGTACGATGAATAAAATGCTTGGTAGTTGAATGATAAAATTGAGCTGTCAAACTGACAGTTGGGAAAGTGCGCGTCACTTAGACTCGGGCGGAAAATTTTTCTAGAAGCTGAGGCCAAAGCAATTCAATGTTGCATTAGAAAAAAGTTTTTCTTTCCTTTCCTTTTTTTTCTTCCTTAAAGGGACATAGCTTTCTTGCAAATTCTGTCCCTTACAACTAGCTACCATTATAGAAACAATAGTGGAGTTACGAAGTTTCTTTGCGTGGTTATGTGGTTACTCTACTGCAGCGGTTCCCAAAATATGTTCCGCGGAATCCTATGGTTCAGTGGAAAACTCACAGGGGTTCCATGAGTTAAGGCTTTTTATTTAAATCCATAATTATTTTTGAATCTTTTAATAGGCAAATTGAATTTATTCAAAGCTTCGATTATTTTTATGAAATAATTCGAAAGTCTTCGAAGACCTATAAATTCAATTGCTTTACATAAAATCTAATTTTTGGACTGTTATTGATAAAGTAATTAATAAATTTCTTTTTTCATTATAAATGTTTCCAAATTAACGTGTTTCTTTTCTTTTCTCACATCCTTCCTTTCTCACAAAAATCATGATCACAGCTGATCATGATTTTTTTTGTCGGGTTTCTGCCAAAATAAGCTTGATTGTTTAGGGTTCCGTAATGGAAAAAAATTGGGAGCAACTGCTCTACGTTACAATAATGAAACAGGCACTTTCAGTTTTATGATTTTTTTTCTTTATTTTTTTCAAGAAATACTTCATTCTTACATTTTACAACTTTGAAGATGGCACGTAGTTTCTAATACTTATCAATAGAGTTCAATACTTTCAGAGGTTTGAGGTTCCTACAACATATTATGAGCAAAAAAGAGGGTTTTTGGACTTTCTATGATAGAAAATATAATGAAAAGCTTGTAAATTGTATCCATTACTTTGATTATTAGATTCAATCGCTGCATAAAATTTCGTAAGCCAAGCGTTAATTTTCATGAAAATATGGACTTATTTTTTTTTATAAGAAAACAATAATTTTCGTTATGTTTTCTTTCCATATCTATAAAAATGTTCAATGAAATAAAACAAAAATTGTCGACAGGAAATAACAGGAAATTTTAAAATTTCAGAATTATTCGTTAAAATTTGTGTAAAAAGATATGAACATATATAGTATTCCTTTTATACTGCACATTCGCGGAAAACTATTATTTCTTTCAGAACTTTGTGTTTTTTTTTTGGAAACTTACAAAACAAAGTTTGATTTGAATATTTTGATATTTTTCAATGCTTCTAGCAATTTGTTAAGTAATTTTTGTAAATTGTAAAGGCAAACTGTGAATGTTAAGGGGTTTTCCACAAATTTAATTTTGTAGCATAAAGCAAAATTTAATATTAAGCGATAAAACCCTACAAAAATTGTCCGGAAAACGAAATGTGATGGTATAAGGAAATAAAACAAGTGAAATAAAACATACTTTAAATATGGGCTGGATCCCCATAATGTCGGCGTCTTTTCTACTAAATCTAGTCTAACTGTACAAAATGAAATTTTTTTGGAAAACCCTTTACCATTCAAAATTTTCTTACGAAATGTGCAAAAACTGAAGAAAAAAAATTTCATAGAAATTTTCCTAGTGCAAAAACATGGTTTTGGATAAACATTTTAAAATTGAGTTTATTATAAATTTAGAATTCCTGTACTCATAGTTTTCTAAAATTACTTTATGTTTGTTTGTACTCCAATTGTTTACAAAGTTGTGGCAGTTCTTGTGAAAGGTGATTACAGTGAATAGACTAATGATGTTAAGTCTTTAAATACGTTTATCTCAAAATCAGGGTTTTTTCCCCCTTTTACACCAACTTAAACGCAATATTTCATGTTGTTTTTAAAGTAAATGTCTAAAATTTTTCATGAGTGTTTATGATTATAGCACACATGTTTTGTACTACAGACTAAGAGGGAAATGTAGAAATTAATTCTTTTCTTTCGCAAAAACAAGTGAGAATTTTTTAAAAATTTTCTTCTTTGACTTCATTGATCCCTAACTCAGTAGTATATACACTTGTTTTGAAAATAATAGTTCAAAACATAGTTATATAACATAGTTCTATATAGCCATCTATATAGAATCCTCGAGAGACTTTTGCTATGCGCGATAGACTTTTTTTAACACAATTAGCATATATGCAAAAAATGCCTTTATCTAAAAATGGATATTTAAAAAAAGTTATTAGTAACAATTTTTTTTGCTAGTTTTATAAGTTTTTACACCATAATAAAACATATAAACTGGTTTTTGAAATTTAATATATTTTTAAAAAAAGCTGTCGGAACTAGTCGGATACCTTGAATTAAAAAAATATTCAAATCGAAATTTTTTCATTAACTGCAAAATACGATTCTCAGCAAAACTAAGAGAAAAAAACGTTTTCCGCGTATGCGCAAAATAAAAGAAATAGTTTAAAGTTTAAAGTCTCATATTTTACCTCATTTTTTCACCCAATTTTTAAGGAATTTTTTTTCTAATTTTAAAGTGATATTTTTAATATTAATTAAAAATTCCTCTAAAATTTTTGTTCGATTTCATTGAATATTTTTACAGTTATAATAAGAAAATATAAGGCAATTTTTTTTTATTTTTTATAAAAAGATCCTTATTTTCTAATTTTGAAACTAGGCGTACGGAATTTTATGCAGTTATTGCGTATGTTAACTTATGTAATCGATATAAGTTACAAGTTTATTGCTGTATTTTCTGGCATAGTGAGTCAAAAACATTCGTTTTTCTCGCAACTTATTGCCAGTCCTTCAAATCTTTGAAAGCTGTAAACTTTATTGATAATGATATGAAAACGTATACTTTAAATCCTCCTAAAGTTATAAATTCATTCTTTCAGTATTTCTTGAGAAAATTGAAAACAGAATGTCAAGAAACTGGAAGCGTTTTATTGTTGTCGAATAGTGTAGATGGTTCTGCTGATATGTCAGACACCTAGTTGACGGTTCTTTTATCATACATTTCTTCTTTTTATTTTCATTTTCAAGCAGAACACTTTGTCGATAGAGTAATAAATTTGATTAGTATTAGTAAAGGTCACTATATTTAGTAAAGGGGATACAAATGCAAATCAATCCCATTTACCGGCCGTTATTTTTATTTGCCAATGACTTTTATTAATTACTGGTAATGATCCATTCATGTGTTGTTCAGTTCTGATTTACTTATTATTTTTTTATGGCAACTCGCATGAAGAGCAAGTATTCTGCTAGTCGTCTTCATGAAACATTATGATGTATTAAAATATAAATTATATTTTACAATACTTAACATTTATCTAAGTAATTCCACTTCTTGTTGAATTATTAAATTCCTTGACCTAATTTCAGGGTCATATGCTTTTTTTAATTGTTTTGAGTATAATTAAGTAACTTTTATAGATTATAATTACAAGATATAAAACATAATCTGTTTTACTAAAGGCGGACTTTTACCTTTAAATAATTTACAAGCAGAATTTGGCATCACTTTCTTTGACTAGATTTGCGATGGTGTAGATCTGAAATTTATATTCTTATGAATATTTGTATTATTCCTTGAATTTTCAAGAATAATAAAATGTTGAAATTAGTATTAAGTAAACAATTTATAAAATTATTAAAAGATTAAAAATATTAAGAGATTAAATATTTTATTGATTAATATTCGACGCTTATTTAACATACCAAATCTTACCCCCTAACTGAAAATCTTCTATTCGTAAATTATCTAAATTTAGAAATACAAGGCAATAAAATCATTGTGAAATACATTCTAATCGCAACAACTTGAGTTTCTCTTTATGACAGTACATGCAGAATCGTATTTGAAAAGCTGAAAAATATGTATGATTCACACGAGAAAATAAATTTAAAAAATAATGCCACGTTAAAGCCCTATTCTTCTTTCTGTTGGCAATATCCTGAAGTTCCAAGTCACTTTAACAAATTTATTTTCCCAAAGTCGGCGCCAAGTTGCAAAATTGCGTCGCTCCTCTTACTTGGCAACCGTTTGCCTTAGGCCAAGTGGTTTTTCTTTTTCAAAACTGGTACAATCAGTGTTTTCTTATTTTGGGCTTGAATCAGTCAGTGCAAACATTAGTATTCAAGAAGACTTCGTTTATAAAATTTCCGTTCGAATACTTTCATTCAAATAAGCCGAATACTTAATGGAAAACTGTATAACATTCAGTAGCTTTCTTTCAGCTTTTATTTACTTTTCTTAGAAAATACAATCTAAAGTACTTAAAACATTTCTCGATAAGTATTTGCAAGCAAATATTTTCAAATATATTTCTTAATGGAAATTGAATCGCAAGCAATTTTATAATTATTTGCATTTCAGGAATAATTCGTCAAAAGCAAACTTTACAAATTGTTAATAAAATAATCAACCATCGTATTTATAAATATTCAGTTGCATTTTTTCAAAATTTTATTGTCGTTAAGAAATACTTAAATTTTATAGTTTTGGGAAACATATGCTAATGTTGATGGCTAACTTAACATACATGTTAATTAGAGTAAATACATTTTTTAACAATTAGGTTAGGAACTTTGTAGTGTTTAATTTATTTAGGTTCAAAATTTTAAGTTTCACCATAAACATTTAAAGTTTACTAAATCTATTCATTTAAATTTTTTTAATAAATATTCTTTTTAGCATTTGTATCATACATCTTCTATTTTCTGTTTTAATTTGAGAAATCCAGAACATTATTAGTCCATCTAAAATTTCATATTCGTAAAAAAATTGCTAGTGAAATTTTATTTAGGAAATATAATTTGTAATTTATAACTCAGATTTTTGCAATGAAAACTATATGTTTAGCCGTTTAAAATCATTAAAATTTTCATATGAAAAATTAATAAGTATAATTTTTGCTGACTCTAAATAATTGTCTTTTTAAAATTTAGTGATAAAAGCTTTTTTTTATTTAATACATTATATTAAATATTAAATAAATTTTAGTAAATGAAATAAATACATAGAAATGATACAGTTTTAGAAGTTTCAGTTTTAGTTAAATCCTTTAATCAAAATATAGCATTTGTTATTCATCGTTAATAGATATCAATTTTTTAAAAAGTAGTTATTTTGACAAACATATTTTTCAGCATATATTCATAAGAAACTGTTTATGCTTCTGTTTACTTCTGTTTAATTTTATGAGTAAAAACGTAAGCATTAAATTGTTTTTAATGAGCGCAGTTTGCGTTAAAAAGAAATAAAATAAAATTTTAAAATACTTAATATTTTGAAATGATTTAATTTTCAACTAATAGATTTCTCAACTATATTTTTATCATTACATTCGAAATAAAACAATTGTAAATGTGTGGGTGAACCAAGTTTACAAGGGTTAGAATTTCATTTTTTGCGAGTTTTTTTTAAATGAAATTTTATATAACATGGTGTTATTTGTAGTTGTTTCTTGAACAAACCAAGCTTGTCAGCATTTGACCTTTTGAGAATTAAGTCAGATAGGTGAGCTTTTAGTTTGACAAGAGAACATCACAAGGATGAAAGTGCGTCTCAACTCAGAGCCCCTATAGAGAGATGGCAGAACCACTCATACTTGAGACCATTTTCTCAATTTCGACATGGATATAAAGGGGAAAGAAATTTTCTCCAGATCCCTGTACCCATGGTATTACTTACCGATGAACCCCATGGCTATCTACAGATTTTAGGAGTACGTATATGGCTTGTACTCGGTATAAAATAGATTTTGCTCTCACTTGGGTGGTCATTTTTAATTTCAAATTACTTTGCATTGTCTTAATTTCAAACTTGAAGGTTTGGTTTCAACTTTTAATATCTTAAACATGACATTTAATTTTTTTCTTGGGTACTTGCTCCTATACCAAAATTTAAATGTAGCAGAAATTCAATGCATATTATAGAGACCACATTTATAATATAGGAATTTTATTTCAAAATTTTAAAATAAACTACATTTTACTAAGTGTAATTTGAAATAGAAATGGGAAATAACCTGAAAAATATAAATCGGTTCTTTATGGTTTTGGTTGAAAGGAATATGCTGTCCCCTTTTGCTAAAATTAATCTATCCACAAAAGCGAAATCACTATAACTGGTATCTTAGTGTTAAAAGTAGTGACGAATAATTAAATCTGTATCAATTAATGATACATATTAAATTCCTTTATGATAATTTCTCAGAATTAAATTTTGATGTACAAAATAGAATATACTTTATAATTCATAATATAAGTTAATCCCATTTTAAATTACTAGGTTAAAAACTGTACAGAGTTTTATCTGATAATATCAAAACCTTATTGATTTAATACTAAGAAAAACTAAAACGTATTATCTCTTTCATCGAAGCAACTTTCAACAACAAAATATATTTTTGTTTCTTTTCTTCTTTCAGATTTCATCTTTAGGGTTACTAGAATCAAATTATATTTGGAACTTCTTATTAGATGTGAGCAATGTAAGACAATACTTCAGAGGAAATAGATTAATATTAAAAAAATTGCTCTAAATAGCTTGCTGTAATATTATACTGAAAATATATATGTAACAAAAAGAAGAAGTTGACTATTTAAAAATTGTATCTATAATTATAATTTCTTTCTGTCATCAAACATTTTTTGTTGCGAAACATCACTAAATATTCTTCAATATATATACAGATATAAATTTTTTTGCATCTTGCTTTGCATCTCATTATTTCCTTTTAAATATTCTTTAAAAATATTTTACTTATTAATAATTTTTCTTTTCTTTAAAAAATTTTTTTCTTCATGTCGTCGTATTTAAAGTTAATGGAATATAGAATTTATAATTTACATAAAAAAAATAAATATACATTCGTGAAGGAACAGTTCTAAATTTTAAACAATACGAATTTAGATTAAGGTAATATATAAAGTACTATTTTTTGTTATTATGCATCGTAAAATAGTCGCTGGCTGAAATCCGCAGCTATAGCAATTGAACAATGGGCGTAACCGAAGATTTGATTATTTATGGTTATTATATTCCTTAATACTGAACTTGGAAATTTCAAAGTAATTTACATGACAAACGGCATGTGTAATTTTAGTATGAACATCGGAATTTAATGACAGGTAGCCATGAAATACGAGAACAAAGAGGTCATTTGTAAGCATGGGGCTCTCAGTAATCCTTATATATTGTGATTAGTTCTGAATAATATTGTTGGATATAACTAATCTAAGCGTAGTCAACTAATTTTCTGAACTTTTGGTTAATGTTTAGTAGTTAGAAACTTAGAATAGCAAGGGGAAAAAACAGCGAAATAATTTTCTTCCTTAAATGTTTTTATTATATCTATATCGGATATTCGGAATTCCTGTCAAAGAAAAGATAAATTTGGTCTAAAAAGATCTCTTTATGATGCAAAACTGAAATATGTATTTACTTATAATATAAAATACCCTGCTATGTCGATTATGCAAGTCCAATAATTCCTTTTACCACAGAAGTTAAATTGCATTTTTCTCTAGATAGTTCGAAACAAAACTAAATTGAATTTTGCTTCAGGTAATTGAAAATAAAATTAAATTGAATTTTGCTCCTGGAAATTGTTAATAAAATTTAGGAATTCTGAATAATGCAATTCTTTTTAAATAAAAAATAGTAGAAAATTAAATTGTAAAAAATCGGTATCACTTTGGGAAAATCTTGAGGTAACTGGGATTCCATAAGTTTTTCTTTACTGAGAAAAAAAATATTATCAAAACTTCCAGAATACGGTAAAATATAAAGTATTTCTGGTTCTATTGGATTACTAAAAATCTCGTTAACTAAGCACCAAAGCGCTTCGAAATGATTTTAGTAAAGTTAACAGTAAAATGTGCTTTTTTTTTGTAAGCAGTAAAATTTTGTAAATAGGGTCAAATCTGGTAGTTTTATCATCATACCTTAGAGAGCATGACACAAAAACCACTTATTCGTTAAAGTTTACTTTTCAGTTTTGCATTTTCTACTAATTGTGTAATAATTTGAATTATAATATGGAAAACCAAAATTTCTGGTAAACCGTTGTCAGGTGAACGGGAAATTAACAATTGAATGGTTTAAATATCATCTAATTTGGTTTTTAGGTTTTGGTTCAGACTCAGATTCTTTTATGAAATTAACTAAATGCCGTAATTTGCTTCGGAAAAATAAAAATAAATAATCCTATCAATTTAATACCCTTGCAGCAAGTATTTCGTTCTTTACATAACCTTTTAATTTCTTCCTATATCGGAGACTGTTGATTACAAGATGTTTAATCAGCTAGTACGTATTGGGTTTCTTATGAATAAATATTTGAAATAGTTTTAGAATTTCTGAGATGTTTGCTTTAGTATTGTTTCTGTCGAGTCCAACCGGCTATAGAGCACACATACCTTTTACTTTAAAAGTTAAATCAAAATACTTTATTGAAATCTGTAATTTATATTTGGAAATAGTTCACATTTGCTGCTTTTTCGAAGATTCTAATTTGAATCCTGGCTTTTCCCATAAAATGTTTCTCTCTTACCAATTTATTTTTCTTCCAAAGATTTTTTTTAAACGAAAAGCAAAACTCGCCAAAACATGACTTTTTTTTTCAAAGAAATTGTTTTTCTTTAACCAAAAATAATACAATTTACAACTGAGTTTGAATGCATAAAATGTCCCTTCTGTCTCTGTTAAAGCAAATTTTCAATTTAATTAAAAATTATGTTAAATATACAAAGCATTTGTTTTTGTTTCTCAATGACAATGTTATAAGAAAAGTATAATATATTTTCGCAAGCCTTATTATATATTCATAATTTATCAGACAAATACTGTCCCTCAGTTTATTCAGCAGTATTGTAACTTACCATAAAGATTATTAACTTGAAAACTTGAAATCAACAGATTGAAGAAAAAAAAAGTAATAAATTATCCGTGGAACTACTAATCCTTCAAATGCAGTTGCAATATAGATAATTTTCCGATTCAAAATAAGTAAAATGAAATAAAATTTTAGTCTCCATTTGGAATTAATTTGATAGATTTGTTTAGATTATATAATTAATATTTTTTTAAATTCTAATTTTAAGAACAGCACACAATGAACTTATGAAGCTTAATGAGTTTCTAATTATTTATAATGAGCTTAACCAGGTCTTATTTGAAGTGCTATATTTTTGAAGATTGTGTCCGCTCCTTTTTCTTTCCTTGCTGTCATTAAAATAAAAAGTAAATGCTTCATCAAATATTTGTGGTCCATTACCATAGTATATTTCATAATGGTCAGTAGTGGGTAGAGTATTGATACTACACTAAAATAAGAATTATGAAATATGAGAATATTGCAAAATTTATCGCATTTCTGGCTCTATGGGTTTCGGTAAAACTAAGAATAAAATATATTGTTATAATATGTGATAAAATTTGGTCAACAGCTCGTTGAGGGTCAGGGGTTCATGAAAGTCAAAACTCCACAATTTCGCACCTATCGCCATAATTGTGGTAATGTGGTCAATACTTCGAATGGGCAATTTTAATTTCCCAGACAAGATGGTATCCATGAATCTGAAGCTGGGTGAGCTTCAAGCCGTAACTGGGGATCGAACCTAATAAAAAAATCAGTGCCTTAGCCACTGACCGTTGTCTCGAAAAAATTTACAATATATGGTAAAATTTGGTAATTTTATGAGTATTCTTCAGAGTAGGGCATAAAAACCATTTATTTGGTTAAATTTAATTTTCAGTTCTGCCTTTTTCGCTAAATATGTAATAGTAAGAACTTTTTTTTCCAATGCTCACCCATTTGACACTTATCATTCAAATGTCAGTAGGGAAAATTTGTTGACATCTCTTTCAGAGGCACCATATTAGTTGGGCCAACGTTGCACCTACAGTAAGGAGAGACAGTACAGAGAATGAAAGATCATCCATGCATCTAGGATTCGAACTCAAGAACATTCTGGTGTGATGTCAGCTCTCTGATCTCTACACAGTCCTGTCTACTTCAGTCCGGAGAGATAAAATTTTGAAAACCTGAAATTGTGAACTGGTATGAACGGGAAAAGTACCGAATAAATGGTATAAATAACGAATATTTGGTTTTATTAACCGAAATTATGTTTTTTTTTATAAAGTATATCATTGCCATACGGTACAGTATTTTTACCAGAACTCATTTTTCAGTGTACCAATTTTAAAGATATACTTCATAAATCGTGTTTTACATTCCTGAATATCACATTTTCTGAAGAATAAAACATATCTAACACACACTTACAGATTCAGGAGAGTTGAAAATTTGAAAATATTTTACAAAAGGTATCAAAATATTGATCCAGTTTTCCAGCTTAAAATCGTCGCAAATCCATTCTAAATGCAGACTTTTTTTCAAATATTATTTCTCAGCTGGATGTGAGATATTTGCAATGAAGAGATAGATGGTTTTCAAAGGAACACCTTGAAATCAAAAGAAAGTTTTCAACTTTTAAGAGGATTTCCTTGATCCGTTTTGGTGACATTTTCTTTAAAATATAAATACGAATAGTGCCCATTGAGAACAGAAGCTCTAGAGTAGATATTGGAAATTCGTGTTAAAGGAATGATAAATTTGGCCTAAAAAGATATCTTTATGATGCAAAACTGAAATATGTATTTGCTTATAATTTAAAAGGTCCTGCTTCATGTATTATGCAGGTCCAATAGTTCCTATTACAATTGAAGTTTAAATTGGATTTTGCTGCAGGTAATTGGAAATAAAATTAAATTGAAGTTTGTTCCAAGTAATTGGAAATCAAATTAAATTGAATTCTGCTTCAGGTTATTGGAAATAAAATTAAATTGCATTTTGCTCCAGGTTATTGGAAATAAAATTAAATTGTATTTTGCTTTAGGTAGTTGGAAGTAAAATGTATTGAATTTTTCTCTTTGTAATTGGAAATAATATACGAGTCAATTTTTCTCCATGTAAATGGAAATCAAAGTCAGGAATTCCAAATAAAATCCAGGATTTCCTAATAATGCCACTCTTTTTTTAAAATAATTTAAAAATAAATAGTTTAAAATACATTGCAAAAAAATCTATACCATTACTTGAAAATTTTTAGGAAACTGAGATTCCATAAGTTGTTTTACACTGATAAAAAAAGGTATGCTGAAAATTTCCGGAATATTGTAGAATTTACCATGTTTCTGCCTCAATGTTATTTAAAAAAAAGTGTGATAATTTTACCTAAGCTGTTTCGTAATGATTTTGGTAGGATATAGTTGTATTTGTGATAAAATTTGGTAATATTATACCATAGAATATGGCTTTTCAGCTGCAGTGTACTATCTCCCCGAATTTAAAGTTTAATTACTCAAATCGGTTAAAGTAGCACTTTTTCTTTCAAGTTAACATCAAATCGTGAGTAAACTTACACTGTAAGAACTTTTAATGTATCTCAACTCCAAAAATGGGACAACTTTACACCGAAACACTTGAACTTTTACGGAGATCCATAAATTTGGCTAATAATTATTTTATATTTGAACTATTTAACCACATTCCCGTGGGAAATAAGGGTAGGGCGTGTTTGAAACATATAAAAAATGTTGCTCCATTATTAGAAATTTAAACCCGAAATATATTGCAATTTTAAGGTAACAATAGTATGGTGACTAAGATGGTGGTTTGTTTATATCAAGTGGATATGTGAAATGCGAGTTCTTTTTTAATTAAATTCTCAAACCGGTTGTAGCCTATTTAATACCAAGTAAGTTTCAGTTTTCCTTACCGGTTGATAAAAAAAAAATTGAGTTCGATTATATGACAAGTAATTTCAATATTCTTGCTGAATTGATATGATAAACTAATCACGTAAACTGTTATAAAATGCATGTATGATTTTAGCTGCATAATGGAGAAATTTATGTTCTCAAATTTACAAGAATGTGTGAGCAGTATATAATAGCAATATTAAATCTCTATTCTCTTCTGTGTTGTTCTAATTAATACAAATATTCTCTCTGAGCTGTTAGTATGTTTGATTAACAAAAAAATTTTATTCTAATAATTTGCATAAATACGCTTCCGAAATTTGTGATTCTGACTTTATATAGAATCGCAAAAGTCATTCTTATGTATATTTTGTTTTGCTGTAATTAAATTATACATTTTAGTGTTAATGAATAACAAACTATCATTGGTTTTCAAGTAGTGGAACGCTTAATGAAACACCACATAGGTGTAAAGTAGTTGCCACTATTTATGGCTTTCAGATATTGGAATTTCCTTTTCCAGTGTAGGTATTTTTCACTACACCAGGAACTATCTTTGGTTTTCGAGTAGTGGAACATTTAAAGAAACGTCACTTTGGTGTGAAGTAGTTGCCAACATTTTTGACTTTCAGATATAGGAAATTTTTTTACCGTGTTGGCGTTTTTGATTACAAGAGAAACTTTCTTTCGTTTTCGAGTAGTGAAACACTTAGTGAAACATAACTTTGGTGTTATGTAGTTACCACCATTGACGGTTTTCAAATATAGGAATTTCTTTTTACTGTGTAAATATTTGTCACTACACCTGGAACAATCCTTGGTTTCTAGCAATGAAGCACTTAATGAAACATCACTTTTGTGTAAAGTAGTTGCCATTATTTTTGGTTTTCAGATGAAGAAATTTTTTTTACAGTGTAGCTGTTTCACTGCACAAAAATTGTACCATAACTATAATGCAAAACGGCATTAAAATATTAATAAAATAATTTCACTTTTAAAGTCACTAAATAAGAATTTTCAGCAAATGAATAAAAGATTGTTTTGTGTAAACATATCCATTAAACTTATGAAACAGTATAGTTATTAGTGACATTCATTAAAACAATTCAAAAGTGCAAGAAAGATTCAATAAGACCTCATTTGACTTTAAAATGCGTTGTGAATGTAAGAAGAGAAAAAAGTAGATTTTCTGTAAGGATTTAGGAACTAGAACTGCAGGAATTCGCAGCTTAATTTAGATATTTTAATGTAGCTTGTTAAAATATACTTTTGAACCTTTGAATTTAAATTTTTCTTTATGGTAAACAAACGACGTTAAATGAATCAGAAGACATTTTGCGTTAATGTGTGTTTAAAAGAATTAAGTAAAAACTCACAGAAAATCAAATGCTCAATACTTATTTATTAAGTAAGTCATTTAAATTAAAGGAATTTGCGCTGTAACACTTTTGGTTCAATTTGTAATTTGTTTATCGTGCTTTTCTTTTAAGCAAGTACAACTCAATAAATAACTAGTTTTTCCTTATAATAATGTAATAAACTAAAAAAAGTGCTGCATGTGTATTTAAATTACATTTTCTTACGTAGTATTAATAACAGCAATTAAGAAATTTCTTTCGTAAATGAAACGTAATTAGCAAAATATTCTATTACTATTTGTTATCTATTGTTTAAATCAATATTAAAGTATCAATTTATTTAAATAGGGATTTTACAATGCTTTCCACCCTCATCATTGTAAAGGTAATTACATAATTGCAATCTGCAAACGAGTCATTGCTTCTTTTTCAATCAAGAATTTTGAACTAGGCTTCATTCTTTATAATGTAATAGAATGTATAATTATAAACGTGTTTACACTAATTTTGAAAATGTTCTGAAATTGTAGCTTGTACAGATGTTTCAGAACCTAATTTGTCTTAACTGTTTTATCCCATACATTGAGGTAATATACACCGAAGAGTCATAACATTACGACCACCCTGCTAATAACAAGTAGGACCACCTTCAGCACTCAAAGCTGCTGGCACCCGCCGTGGCACTGATTCCACAAGGTGCTGATAGGTAGTCTGAGGTATCTGGTACCAAGCGCTCTTCAACTGATCCTGCAATTCCCTCACATTGCAAGGGGGTAGCGTGGCAGCACGAATTTGGTTTTCCAAGTAGGACCACAAATGCTCTATTGGATTAAGGTCAGGTGAATTTGGGGGCCAAGACATTATTTGAAAGTCACTGGAATGTTCTTCGACGATTCGACCCTTATGACGTGGTGCATTATCCTGTTGGTAAACACCATCCCCCGCAGGAAAAACTGTTGCCATGAATGGGTGATCCTGGTCTGCAACTATGTTCAAGTAGACGTCAGGAATTGTTCTATGAGGATTATGGGTCCTAATGTGCCCCATGAAAACATTGCTCTTGAGTGAGAAAAAATGAAATCCTGGCTGAGCCCATTGTTATAGATGGAGGGTGGTCATAATGTAATAGCTCTTCGGTGTATACATATATATATATAAACACTATAGCATACTATAATATAAATGTATAGTATAGTATAGTATAATGTATAGTATAGTATAGTATAATGTATAGTATAGTATAATGTATAATATAGTATATGTGTATAGTATAGTATAGTATAGTATAATGTATAATATAGTATATGTGTATAGTATAGTATAGTATAGTATAATGTAATTTTTTATACTACATTATACTAATACTATATAAATAATCTGCTGCTAATTTTCACAGCGCGATTCAGTTTAACAACTTAAATGTGCTGCTTATTTGAACCGTTTTATGGTTCTAAGGTACCTATACGTGGCTCAAAGGTTGTAGCAAAAATGTCTATGAGCATGAAAAATTTATGTTGGAAAATAAAAACTCAAACACTATATTTTTTGCTGCTATATAATCCATAGAACTGTTTTAAGTATACATTTTGAAACTGGCTTCTCAAGGTTGGGAGCAAATGATTCATAAGAGAAAGAAGAAATACGATCTTAGAATTTATACTCATAAATAATATCAAAACATATTTCTTTCAGGATATCAAATGGACGCCCTTTTTCAGATAAATTTTAGTTCGAAAATTCAGTTGACTTAAAAGAGAATATTTTTTTTCCCTTTTTAGTTACCCAAAGAAAGAGAGAGAAAACAGTTATCAATATAAATGTGTTTTCACGAATGTAGTTTTTATATTTATATTTTCTCAATTCGAATGATTGGTGTTCTGTTATATATATGTTTTCATCCATTTTTATGGAAATTATAGAGAATTATTGAAATATTAAAGTTTTTATATGCATTAATCAATGCAATGCGACATATAATTCGTTGTTCATTTCATCTTAAGATAAAGTGTTTCATATGTTTGCTCATATTTAAGATTTTGAAGAAACTAAAAAGTTTTCAGAGTAATGACTGCGAAATATACTGCCATAACAAAATAAAAGGCTTCTTTTTACTCACAATTACAATCACAACTAAGGAATAAATAGACCACTGCAGCCAAATAAGCGGCACTATTACTTGTTCGGTCCAATACCGTGCAAATGATGGCTCATCATCATCATCATCATAGTTGGGCAGACAGCCCAATGTGAGCCATAGCCTTCCTCTGAAGATTTCTCCATGACGACTTCGGCTTCACCTATGATCTCCAATTCTTTTCATTTGGAAAACGAAATTTGGATGTGAGAATTGGAAGCAAATGATGGCTAAGGTCATTTTATTATTGTCATCATGCTTGTAATTAATTAATTTTAATAACTATTTATTAGAATTAGTTATTATGTTTAATTATCCTAAATAATTGTAATAATTAATCCTTACAATTAATCCGTATAATTATATCTGGTAAACTTAAAATATTTCCGGACTGTTAAGGGTAGAGAAAGGGTTTGAGGGCCTTAATTATTTAAATATCGGGACCACTTTTTAGTGTTTATTTTGAAAAACAAAACATTAAACCCTAATTGTCGAATTGTATATCATATTCAGTCTGTTTTGAGTAATCTATGAATGAGGAGTTGCTTCAAAATAGAATTAGTAAATAATTGAATGAACAGAAAAGTGAATCTTACTTTATTTCTTAATTGAACAACTATTCAAATAAGGCCTTCATACAACAGTGAATAAAATGTAGCACAAGATACAAATGGTATATTTATCACAAAACATCGTGCAACCCATTAACTATCTTATAATTTTCAAGCAAAATATAAGTGCCTAATTTTTTATTCAAGAAAGTTATAAGAAAAAGATGTATGCACAACATATGTATTCAATTTGATTTTTGGAATTTTTTTATCCTGAAATTTAAAACTCCACACCTGACTACATAATTTACACAATACTAAAGCATGTTTCACAACTGAACAAAAACCACTTGTATTCAAAAAAACAATAGGTAGATGACATAAGAGTACGAAATATATATCCCAAATGCATATATTTAGATAGTACTGATATCTAGTTTAAAATGAGCTATCTCCAGTTACATTAAAGATATTTTTCTGTAGCCATCTAGTGTGTAAAATAAGAAACAAAAAACAGTTCCAGGCATAAGAGATGGATACATTTAAATCTTTTTGGTTTACATTGAACTCTAGCTCGGAAATATCACGGGCACTAGAAGTTGGACACGAAAGCTCAACCTGTGACTTTGACTGCAGGGAGGGAAGGAGTTATCTTATTAAGTGATTACGTTACTTTTTGATTCTTATGAATTTAAATTGCTCCTTCATAATTGTAAAATTCAAAAGTTAGATTTTTTTAAGCAAGCTAATATATGTTTGGTAATTTCTGTTAGTGAAATGGATGATTATGTTTTTTGTACCTAAAATTATATAAAGTTAAATTTGAAAAGAATGCCGTTTAACTAGTGTTTATAAATTTAGAAATTATCCTTAGTTTTTACTAGATGGTGCATCATACTCATTAAAGCAAATTCTTAAATAATTCACTTTTATCTCATTTTCAGTCTCAACCAGCTCATTGAAATTCATTTTATAGAAACGAAAGATAACTGCTCTTGCCACAATTCTTCAGATCTAAATGTTATAATAGAAAATATGGGTTATTTTTTTCTGTAAAAATTTATAGTACAAAATGACAAAATTTCTTCTTAGTAGAATTATAAAAGGCTAATCTTGGTGAAGGAATAATTATCTTTTTAACTCATATATTTAAAAAAATATTTAGGGTTGGTACAGCAGCTGCATTAAAATAAATATAGTATTAATGCAACATCTTCAGAAAGATAATTGATACGCATTTGTTAGTTTTTAAAACCTTTAACGCAGATGAGACAACTATGACCACTATGTATATTTTTTTCTATCGCTCTAACTACAAGAAAAATTTATATGGGCGTTTTTCATTTATAAGAAAAATCGCTTTAATAGCCAGTAAAAAAATATGTTAGATTATTTGAAAAAATATAAAATCCAAAAATAAGGAGTTTTAAAATAAGGAGAAGTATAACAAAAATAAGGAGATTTTTCCATTCTTATTCAAACATTTTGTAAATTAATATGTAAATGAACGATTTTGTAAATTCGAGTTAGATTTCCCAAGGAAGTCATTCTGTTTGCTTTTTAATTGAAATTAGAAAAACAATGATCTATATAATGACACAATTCCTAAGAATTTTGTGACTTTTTGTACGACATATAATTTTTTTATTGTTAATATTTACTAATAACTTATTATATAACTGTGAATAACATAAAAATGTAAACAATTTATTTTAAACAAATTTCTTTGCACATTAGTTATTCTTTCATAATCCAATCATTTTGACTGCTTTTGGGCAATATAGGTATATACTAAGTATCAGTCTTTCTAGTGTGAAGGAAATTTCAATGGTGAATAACTGTTTCTCTTAGACTGTTGGTGAATAACTGTTTCTCATTTGAAAAATTATTGCATGGAAGGGAACCTTTTTTGGAAGATTTTACCTTTAACGCAGAGAAAACAACAGTGTTTCATGTTGTATTTTCTAATCATAAATTATTAAAATCCTAAATAAATTTCTCTCTTATTTCGACCTAATTTAATACGAACTAATGGAGAAAAAAATTATAAAGAAATTCTGCAAAGGGTTAAGAGTCCTCGTGTTTTTTATAACATTCCGACCGGAATGTGTGGTAGTCAGGGAACTGATATTACTTCAAAGGTCCTGGGTTCGAATCCTGGACAAGAATGTTTTTTCATTCTCTGCACTATCTCTCCATATTGTGGGAGCAACGATGGCCCACTTAATAGTGTGTCCCTGAAAGAGTGGCCAACAAATCTGCCCTACTGTTACCTGAAAGACGAGTGCCAATCCGGTGGACATTGAAAAATAATGTACTTAAAATAAATTTTTGCTTGTATTTATCCTGATAATATTATCTTTAAAATAAAAATGCATGGTTTATAGATCAAGTACTTTAAAACACTTAATAAACAAATTAAATATCAATGTAAAATAAATTAAAGAAATAAATATTTCATTCACGTAAATTTTTATAATAAAAATATTTCCATTTTCTATAATACTTAATCATGAAGGATTATGCCAAAGACATTGGTATTCTTTTCTCAAATCTTAAATAAGCTTAAAACTAGATGGTTTAAGATTTAATGAGCAAAGCTCTTCATTATAATTTCGAGAAAAGAACTTTATTGTGTACGTTTCAATCTAACTTCAAATCCCAGAACTAACGAAATCTGCTGTATTCTTGCTATAAAAGTTTTCAAAAGGAACAACAATATTCTTTCTTTGGAACTGTAAAACGGTATTCTTAAAGCAAGAAATAATAATTTGCATTTAATTTTATCATATATGTTTTAAGCATTTTATTTATGGTTGATGATGTACCAGAGTAATAGATATTACAGTGTTTAAATAAAAGTGCTAAGAAAGAAACAGCTATATTCTGGTGCGTATGCATTTGTCAGGTACATTATCTCTAAACTAGCTTGCCCGGCAGCTCGAATTGCCGACTTCATTTTCCTGACAGGTACTTTTGTTCGATAGATCATTTTCCCAACAGGTTCGTTTGCCCGACAGTTTGTTTGTTCGACAATGCATGTGCGCGACAAAAATGTTACGAAAAATTCTAACTGATTGACAGATGTAATTGATGGTATTGATGATTAATTTTAGAAAAATACTAATCATACGGCCACTTTCGCATTTTACAGTAGCAATCTCTTCAGCCAGGATGGTACAGCGTTGGACTCTTGTTCTAGAGAAAAAGAGTTTAAATCCCACCGGCTGAAGAAACCCCGTGTATTAAATGTTGAATAGTGTACGTTAAATCTGTTGGGGTCAGAATGCCCTCGAAATTCCCATAACCAATCAATGCCACTGGGGCTATTGAATTGGGGATTGATCATTCTTTGGTTCAGGTCAAGATTACGATCTTTAGATGAATGTAAGGATGTATGAATGGGTCAGCCCTGCAAAACGCCGGAACGTGTGAGTGTATGGGACTGAAATAGTTTTCTTGGCCATAGATGGGGCCACTGAAAAATAAAAAATCCACCTTTTGCCTTAAATTCGCTTGGTTTCCCAAGCAGGCTTGTTGGCATTAGCAATTAGCAATCGAAACAACAGCAATAGTCGTAATGTCATTTTAACGCTTATTTTATTATATTTAATAATTGACGTCGAACAGCCAAAATAATTATGAGTTTATGATTACCTATGTTCAACTCCATGGCCTTGTAAATTCTTGAGCTCACCCAGAAGACAAAGGAACTTCCTGGATTTAGCTTTGGGTCGAAGTAGCCTTCGTGGAGGATTTTTTGATGGAACTAATCCTCATTTTCATTACACGGAGAGAAAACCACGAAAAAGTGCACCACGAAAAGGAACCTATAATCCGTCTATCACTGGGGATATTTTACGTCAACACAGTGGTGGTGCGTTTAGGGTCTAATACCTATCAGAATGTTCACACTGTCATAATGTCCATTAAATGTAAATCACCTTGAAATACTTTTGAATTAAAGGAAAATGATGCGGCTCTTAGATTCTTATTCCAAATGACCGTAATCTGCAGTCAAAATAGCAATTGTATAATTAATATTAATAAGTTTTATAAGCAATTGCGAGCCATATTAAAATCAGTAGTCATTTCGTTTACATGCCGGCCTTGTCGGGCAAGCGTACCCGACGGAAAAATAAATTGTCATGCAATTGTACATGTTGGGAGTATGAATTGTCAGGCAAACGCCTTCAAGAAAACGAAATCAGGCAACCAAAGGACGGGCAAGTGACCAGATCCGCGTATTCATTAGTTTCTAAGTGTAATCATATTTTCTAAAATATCATTATTTTGTCTTTATTATTAAGTAAATTAATGGATTATGCATAGTGTTTAAAATTTTCTAAATTAAATATCTAACAATAATTTGTGAAATATTTTGCTAGAGTTTGTGTATAAATTATATAATGATGAGTTGCAGCTTGCTAAACATATAAAAAATAAAGAAAAAACGAACTTTTAATTCAACAGTTTGCTATATTTTTTTACCTCCAAATATTTAAATCTTTGAAAAAACTTAATTTTCTTTTAATAAGCCGCTATTTTAATTTATATAATTAATAAAGCTAAACCAAATTGTGTGGGGGAAAAACTCTTAATTTAAAATAAAAGAGAAACTGTGGCTTGAACAACGCTTTTAATTCATAAATTATAAATAAAAAAAAAACACTTTTTCCCTTATGGGTACAAATCGGTTGTGAAAAAATTACTCCCTTAATTTTAAAGAAAGAAAAAATCTTTTCACTTCACTTTTTTAAATAACTCGACTAAAGAGATAAAAAAAAAACTAGAACTTACCAGGGTAGCGCTTTATGCTAGTTTAATATCTAAGAGAACGGCTGGATATAATAGTTTCTTCACAGCAGTAAGCACAAAGGAAGTAAAAAGTTTAATTAGATGAGCTGGAATAAGAAAGTTTAAAAAGTTAAAAAAAAAAGCGTGTATTAATTCAGGCGTGGGCTGAAGAAAAACTAACAATTCTCACCGTTTTATTGTGCCTGGGTATTTTTTAATTTAACGCCTCAGAAAATTTTTATTTTGCCATCAGTTTTTGTGATCGATGCACTAAGAAATAATGTTTTTTTTAATAGTTTTAAGCTTAGAAAATTTAAAAACAAATTAATGCGGGATTTTTAAACATGTTTGAAAAAGTGACCAATTGCAAGTGAATGATAATTTATTATCTAAAGAATTCTATAAATTTTTTTTTAATTACTAGGGTGTTTTTTGGTGTTGAATGCTAGATAATATTTTATCACTCAAGTCCTAGTTTTATCAAAAAAATATCAAAATATTTTGAAACCTATTTTTAGCTTTAAAATGAGTGTATTTAATGTTTGGAAATAGTAGTTAAAAGAAAAATAAATAATTGGAATTAATCAAGAGCAGTTATAAAATTTTATTTTATATCCTTAAGACGAGTAAAATAATTTTGCTCCATTTAAAGCTATAAACTGGAAAACGGCATGAATTTAAAAATGTTATATAGATAGTATTGGAATTGCAACAATTTAATTTGAACATTCATATGCGGGAATTATAAGTGGAAAAAAAGAACTCCTAACAGATTAGTAACATGACAAGTGCAATTATTGTTCATTCAATATTTCTTTAAATGATTTGTTTAATCTTATTGTTGTAAAATTAACCGTATGAGATTTTAGAATTTTTTTTCCTGTGTAACACAAGTTCTAATTAATTGCAATAATATAATTTATTGCAATTTTATTAATTTAACAAATTTAAAATTTAGTTCATTTATGATATATTTTACCATAAAACAAACTTTCTCATCCTATTAATATCAAGCATTTTTTAAAAAAAAAGTTTTAAGCGTCGTTGAAATACTTTTTTGACGAAAATAGTTTTTCGAAAATTTGATTATTATGCTCCCATGCCAAATTAAAATTTTTGAAAATGATAATCATGGTAGTATCATTTAATCATCATAATATAATTTCTCAAAGTTATTCATATTGCAAAAATTACCTTAAATGTATTAATTTAAAAATTCAATAAATTTAAATGATAATTTTATTATAAAAACAAATTTTTTCTTCTTATTTATATTAAAATTATTTTCTAAGAATACTTAAAATTCCGTGAAAGTGTAATTAAATCAATTAAAGTTGATTACCACTGATCGAAAATACTCTTTGTACTCAGGTAAATCACCAGATTGAATTCTTGCACATCGCAATTTTGTCATGAATTAATTAAGTTAATCATGCGAAACATGATTCGATATTAAATCAAAGAGGGAAGAAGCCAATATTTTAAGGTATTCAACAACCTCTAGAGATCAAAAGTCTAATTAATTAATTTAGTCTAGAATACTCCAGAAGCTCAAGATTAAATTTAGTTTCATTTGAAGTATTAGTTTTGGAGATCGGCGCTTTAAAAAGAAAATAGTCTATGTTGATTTAGAGGAAAACTAACGTACGAAAATAACTTATTATAACTAATAATAAGAAGAATCGAAGTATCAATTTTTAGTTAAATATTTTCAAATGAGATCGAAATGACTATCTTTGTTACTATTTACCTTCAGTATTTATATCAGTGTTTTTCGGAAGATAATAATTTTAAGTATTTTTAAAGTATTATTTTTAAGTTGTATTATTTTTACGTATTATTGCTTTGTTACATTTTGAATAAAATGTCGTTAGAACTGATGAAAGTGCTCTTTATATTAAAGCGAATAGATGCCCTGTATTTAATGGAACAAGTGTCCTTTATTATAGTGGCCTGTATTATTTAATCGAATATGATAGTCAGACTTTTTCTATACAATCTAATGATCAGCTTCTTTAATATATGTTCTTTATTTAGGGTTTGTGCCCTTTAATTATGGATTAATCGACCAAAATTCATATAGTAGCGAGTTCTAATATTTTTTAAAAACTATTTTTGAGAACTTTTTCTCTTTACTTGGCAATTCAATTACTTATGAAAACATTAATCATTTCATAGAAACAAAATTTAAACAATTAATTATGATTATAGCACGAAGAAAAGAAAGCAGGTAAAATTACCATAATCTATGGTAGTGGTATTTCTGGCAAAAAAACATAATTCTGGGGAATAAAATCAATGCATTCAGTATTTATACCATTCACTTGGTAATATTTCTGTTTATATGGCTTATATGGCAACAGTTTATCGGAAATTCTGGATTTCAATGTTATATTTCTTATTGCCACTCATTTATCAAAAAATAAAAAATTGCAAATTTAACTGAATAAAGGATTCTTAAACCATTTTCTAAGGTAACATATTAAAGTTACGAAATTTTATCACATTTGCGCAACTTTATCAAGCATTATTAAACCGTATTCTATTGTTAATCTTACCAAAATCAATACCAAAGCGCTTCGGTAAAGATTATCTAGTTTGTTAGGGTTTCTACAGAGTCAGAAACACGGTAAATTTTACCATGTTCTGGTAGTTTTGATCATACTTTTTTTTAAGTGTACTGATTAAGTTATATTCTTCGTAATCAATTAATATCCTTGGAAATGAAGTAGATAGTTACGAAAAATTATTGAACATCACAGTTTGAATGAATAAGTTATGAATTAATGTTAGGTTGCTGTCCATTAATTCAGCAAAAAAAAAAAAACATTAGATCCTAAGGATGTACGAATTAAATTAATCCTACGAAACATGCTTTAAGATGAATTCAAAAAGGTAAAATTCTCATGTTTAAAGGTAGTTCATACTCCCTATAGATTAGAAGTCTAATTAATTAACCTAATCTAGAATAACCCTGAAACTCAAAAGTAAATTTATCTCAATGGGACGTGTTAGGTTTGGAAATTGACGCATTAAAGAGAAAATAGTCGGCGTTGATATAGAAAATGATTTACAGAGCAAAATTAATTTATTAACTCTTCATAAAAGAGCGAGGTAGTAAAATAACAGTTTTTAATTAAATATTTTTAGACGAGATCAATATGTCACGTTTAGTTACCATTAAATGTCTGGAATTTGAATTGGATATTTCGAGAAGTTTGAGTACGTTTCGCTTTTCAGAAGACTAGATCAGTTTTGAGATGACATATTAAGTTACGCTAAGAAATTTTTTTATGAGACTTACAAAAAAATCATTAAACAAATGTATTAATGTTTTGTACTCTATGTCAATTCCGACGGTTCTGCTACTTTTAGTTACCATTAACCGTATGACTTAAATTAGCTTTTTTCGAGAAGTTTGAATTTGTTTTGCTTTTCAGAAGACAGACACAATTTTGAGATGACAAGTTGAGTTACGCTAATAAATTTTTATGCGACTAATGTTTTGTACTCTGTCCCTCCACATTAACAACTCCCAGGTTCTGATGCTAGTAATACTCTGTAAAAATTCTAGTTCACATTACGGTAAATAGAACCAGCACTTTGTGTGCATCGTTTGTAAAATCCACTTTACTGAAAAATCTATTTGTCCTATATTTTTATAGTAATATTTATTTTATTAAAGTGATTCAGTGATTTTACAGTAATTATTACTTTACAAATTATGTTAGATCAGACTCTTTGTTTCGTAACATGTTCCGGTAAAAAATAATTTCACAGTAAAATGAACCGGAAATATGAATGCCGGTAATTTTTATCGTAATTTAATCCGGAACAGCTAACCATGCAGGTATCTTGATTCGTTCTGCATATTTTAGTATCACGCAATTTTTCTGTCCAATGAGAATGCACGAAACAGTAAGAGCGCAATTTTCTTTTTATAACTTATTGAGAGAAAAAATAAATGTAGCCCCTTCGTTCATTGACTATCAATAATCTTCCTGAAAAAATAACATTTAAGCAACCAATTTTAAATAATTGCAAATATAATGACAAAAGATCAGACAAAAACATCCTCCAAAAATTTATTACGCAATATAAGTCGTAAAATCGGGAAAACACATAATTCTGTCAACGTTCAAAAGACTATATATTACAACATTGAAATATACTCCATTAAATGGGTTGTCTTGGTATATACTTGATATATTTCTTCAATTTTTTTCCTTTAATTTCAATTTTTGGCTTTTTTATGAGCTTTCATCCAGACATTAATTTTAAAAGTGATGAGTTTATCACCCTTCTTTATTACTTTCAATTGTAGTTGTGAAGTCTTATAAACTTTTGATTATTTTCTTATTTTATATTACATCAAATGCTTAGATATTCATTCTTTAAAGATGTCCTGTGTTAAAGAAGACAATATCACATTTTGCAAAGTAAACTAGGATTTATTTTAAATACATGAATTCCTTACCATTTTTCTCATTCTTAAATTTACTTAAATGTATAATAAAATGCAATACTTTTTTTGCAATAAAATAAAAATAAAATACAAAATACAATAAAGAATAAAATCCGAGAGAAAAGAGCGAAGAATGCAGTTTCCCTCTTTTCTCTGCTTATAAGAGAATTTAAACCAAAATTAAATGGAAAGGAGTAAATAAAAATAAGATAGAAATACTTTTTACGAATAATAGTACTGAAATCTAAGACAAATTTCAAATCAGTTTCAACTAATTTTGTGATTCTACTCAAATGCACATTATGAGAATATTTTGAAACATTGATATAACTTAACGTAATTCTATAGTTTCAATAATTTTTACTGAAATGGCGCAAAAAACGTAACTTTTGATATACTCACGTTCATAAACGTAATTTATTCATTCATGCTATGAAATTTTTATTTCTGCAACAATGGACATTATGAGAATAGTTAGAAACATTAATATAAATAACCGCAATTTTATCGTTATTTAGAACTTTTACTGAAATGATGCAAGAAACATTAATTTTTAACATTCAAAAAATTATTTCCTTTTTTCATGCTATAAATGTAATCATCGTTCCCACTATAATAGTACAGAAATAACAAAAATATAGCAGGGACACTAAAGTAACCGTATTGTGTTCACTATTCAAATTTATTGTCGTAATTATAACCGTTTCTTTTAATCAGTTATTAGAGGGCGCAGGGGACCGTTGGAGTAGCCGAAACTTTTAGAAAAGAGTTGCAAAGGCCTTCTAAATGGATTATCCTTAAATGTTTTAGTTCATTAAATTCATAAACCCTTATGAATCGCATCTTTATTTTCATTTATATTCCAAATACTTATTTTAAGCGTGTTTTTTGGAAATTTAAATAAAATTAAAACTCACGATAATCGAAATTTAAAATTTTAATTTTCACATTTTGAGCCAACTAATCGAAGAAATTTGTTGATTGAAGTAAATCATTAATGTTGTCTATTGATAACGCTTAACAGAATCATTGTTTGGTGCCTTTCGAGTTAGTAGAGGGAATTTATTCTTTCTTAAAAAATAGGTGTTTTGCTTCATGTAATTGTGTAGAATTTCTAGGTAGTATAGCAGAAAATAATAATTAAAAAAAATATTTAATGTGTTTTAACTGTGGTGATATATGTCAGTTTTGAACAAGACTGCGTATTATTATTTCAAGTCCCCACAAAGTAAATAAATAGTCAAAATTACTAGAATATGTTGACATCTACGGAGTTTCTGACGCTATTGAAACAATAAAAAACTCGTTAATGAAGAACCTGAGCAATAATTTTGGTAACAGTTACAATGAAATAAGCTTTCGTAATGTGTGATAAAATTTGGGCAATGTAGTAAAGTTTGGCAATATTATCATGATATCTTAGAGCTTGGCATGAAAAAAATTTATTTGATTAAATTCACTTTTCAGTCTTGTATTTTTTACTAAATGTTTGGTAATATGAACTATAAATTGAAAAATAAGAATTTCAGGTTAACCGTTACTAGACGAACGGAAAATTAACTAATTAACGGTTTAATTACTATACATTTTGGTTTTTCAGTTTTGGTTGAGATTTTTTTTATTAGAAATTTTATGTTTACATAGTGCGGTAATTTACTAGTTTTTTTCCCTATAACTGCTGTTTTGTAGCAAACATGGCAATTTTGTTTAATTTTATCATGATACCTTGGAGCATCTCAAAAATCATTTATGAAATCAGATTTACTCTTCAGTTTCTTTTTTTTTACGAAATGCTTGGTAATAAGAACTATAATTTTGTAAAACCAGAATTTCCGGTAAACCGTTACCATATGAACTGAAAAATTATCAAAAATTATGGGTTTCAATTTGGTTTTATTACATGTTTTTTTTTTAACAAAATTGTCGTGACTATGCATTATGGTAATTTTACCAGATTTTTTCTCAGTGTAATCGCAGTTAAATCAATTAGCTCGGGCACTAAATTTCCCATTTTACCTGTTTGTAAATGGTAAATAAAATGCGATAAAAAGAAAACGATTAATATATAAAATATAAGCTAAGCACACATTATGCAAAAAGACTTTTATTATTTGACGAAGTACATGTAAATAAATAAATCGATTATTTAATATGAAAACATTTGTTCCACTTCCGAAAAGTTTTAGGATTCCATAAGAAGAATTTATTTATTTTATATATAAATTGCTCGATGCTCTAAATTAGTCCCCCTGTTTTTAAAAATTTATGACATAAAATCGGTTAAAGTTATCAATTTTATTAATGATAAACCATGCAGAAAATTTGTATAAAAAAACAAACATTTTTCCTACGAGAATTTCTGTTTCTTATTCAAATTATTTTCAACTCCTGGCTTAGTGAATAGTTTGCTTAGGATTTTAAAATAATGAAATATCTTATAAAAATATTGCGATATGTTTTTGCGGTTTTGAAAAAGTTTTGAAATGGTGTTTCAATTCATTAGAAGATATCAAAAGATTATGCTGTGATTTTTAACTTTATTTACCATTATTATTATTTTGCTTTATATGTTTATAATATACAGTGCCTTCAGCCGAAAGAACTTAGACATTAATCAATCAATAATAAAAACATCAATCAATAAGTCTCCGATCTGACACATAAAGAAAACCACAGCTAACAGAACCATAAAGGATTTCTGGATCGTAGTAGCTTTTA
The DNA here is from genome assembly GCF_043381705.1 of Parasteatoda tepidariorum. NCBI lineage: Eukaryota > Metazoa > Arthropoda > Arachnida > Araneae > Theridiidae > Parasteatoda > Parasteatoda tepidariorum. Next base: position 80,968,375 of record NC_092208.1, read on the forward strand.
AACAATAATTGTCGAAATTTCATGGCATTCTGATTATTAGTTTAGAGGTTACAAGTGGTTTTAGTGACCCTAGTTTTGTAATTTTTAAAACAATGGATAAAAACTTATTTCGTGCTTTGATTAAGCATCGTTTTTTTGATGAGAAAAAATACTGGTAAACAAAAAAAGGGACTTGATAAGTGTTAAGGAGACACCTCGGCCACAGGGAAATAAACTATTAGTGACTGATATGCTGAATTTGATTAAACGTGGTTGTAAAGACACTGATTATGCTGAACACTCTGGTCGTCGAAATCAACCATTGTTCCAGAAAATGTCAAAAAAGTTCAATAAATAATTTTGAAGGAATGCAAAGTGGTGTGAGATATCTGACACCTTAAGAATATCAGAAGATAGTGCGTTTACGATTTTGCATGAAAATTTGAACATGCTCAAGTTGCTTTCGAAATAGGTGTCGTGTTTACTCACACCAAGCCAAAAAAAACATTGTGTCGACTTTTCAGAACGCTCATTGGAACTTTTCTTTAAAAAAAATAAAGGATTTTTTCCGTCGGTGCGTGACAATGAATGAAACATGAATCTACTTCTACACTCTGGAATCAAAAAGATCTTCAGCTGAGTGAACAGCAGGCGGAGAAAGTCATCAAAAGCAACCCAAAACTCAAAAATCGGTTGGCAAGATTGTGGCCTTCATTTTTTGGGTAGAACATGATATTTTGTTCATCAACTATCTTGAAAAAGACATTGCATGGCATTATTGGAACGACTGAGTGAGGAAATCGAGATAAAACAGCCACACATGTGAAGAAAAAAAAGTTCTGTTTCACCAACAGAATGCCCCTTGTCACAAGTCGGTGAAAACAATGGATAAATTGAATGAATTACGCTTTAAATTGCTTCCTCACTCACCATACTCTCCAGATATACCTCCTTGGGGCTCTTTTCAAATCTAAAAAAGAAGCACCATTGAAGGAAGCTTGACTCAAGTGAGGAAGTTTGAGAGCAAAGACGAATCGTTCTACAAATAAGGCATCGAAAAGTTAGAGGGAATGTTTCTTTCTTGAAGGGAGTATGCTGACGAATAAAGTCGAATTTCTAAAAATAACGTTTCTAAGGCGAAGATAGTTAAACCGGAGACTTGTTGAGTGATGTGGTGTAAAAAGAAATTCTGGGAGAAAAAATTATGCACTTTAACATGAATTTGCCTTAATAATAACAATGATAATTTAATATAATTTTCCTAATTTAATCACATAATATTTCGTAATTTTAATATCAAATTTAACAGCTTAATTTAGAGGTTTCTGTCCTTCCTCAAAGATTTTGTTTGAAAAACTTTATTAAGAAAATTAAATTTTTATAAAACATTTTTAGCGTTTAGTATGCATTGGTAATAATTTTTGTACGAAACTTTTGTATTTCTGTAGAAGCAATTTATAAAAGATTGAGAACTACGTTGTCAATATATACACCTAAATGTTGCTTAAATTTCACTATTATGTTTAAATTTCATAATGTTATTATCATTTCATTCATTTCATTTTGTTGTTTAAATTTCAATATGTTATTAGTAATATGGCAATTTTAATTTCGTAATATATTATTGTTTGACATTTTGGAGATTGTTGGTTCCAGGAAGATGATCCAAATCGATTGTATTATCTGGGATTGGAAACAACAATATAAATTCTTGCTACCATTTATCCATTTTATATTATTAAATTTTAATTTTAATAGGAATTATTTGTTATAAGTTGATTGCCAATTTTATATTTAAAGGAATTAACAAAATTGATGTTGAAAATATATAAAAGATATTTTCTTTTCTTAAAAAAAAGGATTTTAATTCATAAAATTTTATTTGGTGCTTTTTTAAAAGAGTGTTTAACGCTATAGATTTTTTTTAAAACTGAAAATATTTAAAAATTTATTTCGTCGATGCTTTAATATTTTTTCTTTTAAAATTTAGTATATAAAATGCATGGAAGCTTTTGCAATAACTTAATTAATAAAAATAAACTTATAACTTAATGTGTGTGCTCATTAAAGTGCAAGGAATTTGGATTATCATTCTAACCGAAGAGAATATGTAAAGATGCAATAGGATATATTTTATTTTTCAGTTTAAATTTATTAAACTTTTTAAAAAGAAGTTTTAAATTGTATAGACGTATGCTTGAAATGTTAAAAAAGTTTAATTTTTCTTACCAAAATCTATTGAGCTAGAGATAACAACTATTTTTTTATTCTTTCTAGATTTAATTATTAAGTTTGCTTTTGTTTTGAATAATAGAGACAATACATTTGTTTGTTTCTTAATAAAAAATTTCTGTCAGTTTACTTTGACTAATTGAAATCATTTTGGCAAAATCTTTAGTAAAAATAATTTAAAAATAATTCATTTGTTTCAAGAAGCATTTAAAAGAAAAATGGCACAAACATTATTTGGCACATTTTCCATTATGTACAAAATGAATTTTTGTTTCATTTTTGGTTCTCTTTTTATCTAGAGAGGTACAAATAAATCTTTATTTTTTATTTCTTAGCAAATTCGTCGAACTGAAGATGTACTCCAAAAAAATTAATATTTTCTCACGAGATGATAAGAAATGATTTTTCTATATTGATTTTAACTTTAATTTTCAAAAGAGCTTTGCAAAAATAATATTTTATACATTTTATTCTATTTGTTCTTTAAATTCCATACAAAAATAGTTGTTATCTGAATAACAAAATTAAGTTAGAAGTTTATCTTTTCTTGAACAAACTTTTGAAAATTTTCCTCTTGTTCAGAATTTCTCATTTTTGATATAAATAAAATGATCCTTACCAGTAGCAAAATAAATGAAAACAATTATTTAATTCTGCCAGTTGACAATTTTAGTGGCCAGTTTAGTCAGTTTCTATAACACGTCTCATCACGTCAGTTAAAAGTTTTTGTTTCCCTGAATAAGGTTTGGAAAATTTTCTTCTTGTTCAAAATTTCTCATTTTTCGTAAAAATAAAATGATATTTATCAGTAATAAAATAAATGAAAACAATTATTTAATTCTGCCATTTGGCAATTTTTGTGACCAATTTAGTCACTTTGCGTCGCATCACGTTAGTTAAAAGTTTATGTTTTCCTGAATAAGGTTTAGAAAATTTTCTAATTGTTAAAAATTTCTCATTTTTCATACAATTAAAATAATCCTAACCAATAATAAAATAAAATAAAATAATTTCTTAATTCACCTCGCTTTTGACTACCAGCTGGGTCATTTACACGTCCCTTCGCATCTCCTAATTCTGTGGTTTGCCATTGTAGTAATATGTTATTTCAGTTCTTAATAATAAAAAACTTCAAAGTTTGACTGTCATCATCATCATCACAGTTGGCCAGACAGCCCAATGTGAGCCAATGCCTTCCTCTGAAGATTTCTCCATGACGACTTCCGATTTAAAGTTTGACTGTATCGGATTAAAAATTTTAACACTTGCCTACTTGGCGTAGAGATATTCTCGCAATTTTAAAGAAAGTAGATTTAACAACAGCCACGTCAAACAAATTCAAACATGTGAATAGGATGACAAAAAATAGCTCAGATAGTAGTTAAAACAAAATATTTTAATCTCAATTTACCAGTAAATCATTTTAGTTATATTAAAATGTTTTGGTTTGATATTCAGATAGAAATGTGACCCACGAAGAGCTTAAAACACTCAGATATTACGAAAGCCACATATTTATAACTTTTTTACAATACAAGAATGGCCACCTTATTCACCAAACTGGGACTTATAGATTTTCCCATTTGGTTGTTTATCTTCAAGACAAAGTTTTGCACTATATCTTAATAATTTTTGACAGCCTATAAAAGATACATTGTAAGAAATGGGACGGAATATAAATTAGTGAATTGTAGATTGTATCCGAAAATCTTTGAGATGTTTGCAGTAGTGCGTCAATTTTAAAACTTGCAGAAAATTTGCATGTCCCTGTTTATTTGAAAGTTCAACTTTTGTATTTTAAAATTCATTAAAATAATAGTGATATGCACTCTCGGAAATAATAATCTCTCTTTCGATGATTCAGATATCCTTGAGCTATATTTAGTTAATTTTGAAAATAATTTCATCACGAAGTCACGAGATTTGTTACGGAACCAGAAACTCTCAAATATATGATGAAAATGTTTCCTCAACTCGAAACCTCATCGTAGGGTATTATGGGAGAACGTTAGCTGGAGTGACACACTAGGACGAAGAGTAGACGATCGAAAAAAATGCCCAAAAAGGCTAACCGGCAGTATCCCAGGAAGATCCCGTGTTAGAATTTCGCTTCGGACATGGTTGTAGTTTATTCCCTCCGTTCTATTTGTTTTTCAAGTGTCATTAAGGTGAGATTGACCCAGCTTAATGGTCCCGCAATATTAGAAAAATTAAACACTTAGGCATTTTTTGTACAATAAAAAAATTGAATGACGAAATATTTTTTTTTTACTATCTAAGAAATTCATTACCTCAAAAAAGGGACGATTGTTATTTAGTCACTTTGACAAAATGTTTGCTCGGAGCATATAACAGGAAACGGGTTTTTCAAAAACAAAAAAAAAAAAAACAGTTTCGCGTTATTTGAGTATCCATTTTTCATAGTATGAGTGTTCGAAGTATTTTCCGTCATTATTAATACAGATCATAAAACGTAAATCTAGTTAAAAACATTCTTAATCTGTTCAGATGTAGCCTAAAATTGTCAAAAGAAAATATGCCAAATTTCTTTTCATCGGCATAACGCAATTAATTCTTTTAAGCATGAACTATTTTTTCTGATACATGACATTTTATGCTTTTTTTTATACATACTAAGTGCAAGATAACCTTCATAAAGGTTGCGACATCTAACCTTTAGAAGAAAAAAAGAATTTGTTCCAGGGACGTTTACTGACAACAGCTTATTTGTTGTTCTGGTGTCAGCAACGTTGTTCCCTTTGTTCCCGATTTTGATCTTTCTTTAAAGAGCATAACAAAGAAAAACATGTCGTCGTATCCTCATTTTTGTGTTGTTTGGAGAACATCCGTTTTATGACCTACACCGATATTTCAGTATCTTTAATGACATTAATGATCTTTATTATTGACGATAAAAGCCTGCAGAATGACTTTCATAATTGATTCCAAATAATCAGGGATCATTCGTCTCGTAATAGCCAAGAAGGTTTCATGGAACAAATGATTAGGGTTATCAAAATCCTTTTCACAGAGAGCAAATCATTTAAGTAGTTTTTTTTCTTCTCTCATTATACTTTAAAACTTTTCAGTTCGAAAAGTATCTCTGTTTCTTAAATTTGTGCTTAACTTTTGGATGTGTAATTTGTTTACTAAAATAAAATCATATAATTTTTGAAACGCTATAATTATAGCTTGAATATTTTAATTTTAGTTTTCGTCTGGTGATGTTAAAAATGTTTAAGTTGATTTAAACACTAATGTTAAAAAATTATCATTGTTTATTTATCTTAAAATTGTGTTATCTTGGTCTACAGTATATTCCACCTAATTATTTTGATTATTCGCGATTATTGAACTAGAAGAAAACCAATGTACACCAGACATGTATATTAAGTAAGTCAATATCTTTATACATCTTTACAAATAGTACATAATTCTTTTTTCCATTAGGGCCGGAAAAAAGAATTCAAAAAAGTAAAAGAAGGAGAGAGAAAAGTGTCACATCAGAATAAAGCCACTTCTGATTGTAGCCAAAATAGTCGCCAGGTTTATTTATGACTTGAAATATGCGATGTTGCTGACCATTTACCAAGTCCTGGGGCACCTGTTTCAATGATGGTAGCCTTCAATTCTGCCACAAACTTAAACTGACCCTTTTGGTATATACAGCTCCACTGAAGATAGTCACCCACGTTTTCCTTATTAGTGTTTAGGGAAAGAGCAGGTCAATCATGAAAAGCACCCTGTTATCCAGACACCACAACTGTTAATATTTTTCAACGTAAATTGAGGCATTAACCTACCGATAAATCAGGCTTGAGCCACCAATTCTCTCTAGAAATAGCAAAAATAGTTTCTAGCATTTTTTTCTTGTAGGGGGGAAGCTACGAACTTATTTCCATAGCCAAGCCTTTGCACTCCTTTAAGGAACCTCCAACGTGTGCAATGGAGAAGATTCTTTTTTTTCACATCGAGTGTTCTGTTTATCATACATACGGTTTGCGATATAAAATTATTAAGCAGTGAAGTTAAAAGTTATCCTCAAGCATTGGAAAGTATGAAAAAAATTAATGATTTAGAGAAATTTCCCTTACAACAATATTTAGGTTTATTTGATTAATAAATTAGGTTTATTTGAGGTTGTATTGAGGTGTCAACCTTAATTTGATGTTTATTTGAATTTTACTTCAAAAACAACCTTAGAAGATCAACCTCCCATGGTGTATAATCAAAGTGTATGAAGTTGTCTTATTCACACTTGAGGTTGTTTTTAGGCTGATGGAAATCTACTTTAGAGCAAACAGCATAGAGAGATTATTTTTGGGGTGCACGGGCTATGTTTTCTGCGCTTCAAGCAAAATAAGTATATTTGAGGTGTGTATAATTTCACCCAATATCAAGTAGACTTATTGCTGAGTTATATGTAGAGATAATTTTATGAGGAGTAAACCTGGTTGAAATTGAGGATTATTAATGAGGTTATTTTTGATTCAAAATATAATCTCATTTTATACCTCAGGAGTAAATTTTTACGCCCGTCAACCTCAAAATAACCTCAAAAACACCTTACTTTTTCGTAAAGATTGTGTGCAATAGGCTCGGCATGAGAAAAAATATTTTTTCTCCAATATACAGCATAGTGAATGTATATGCTGTTCAAATTAAACTGGTTTCACCCCGTTTAATTTGAACAGTATACCTTCACTACAGCAATATACCTTCACTACAATTATACTGTTCAAATTAAACTGGTTCCCCCACCTTAGACAGCCTAGTGGTTAGCGATCACCAAAATATGCTAAAATTCCATTTATTTTCTTTTGTAGAGAGAATTGGTGATCCAAGAAGGATTTTCTAGAAGAATAATTTACGTAAAAATTTTCTTCCTAGTTTTGGTTTTTGGATGAAAGAGTACTTTGCTATGTAAGGCATGTCCTTTCCTTTAACTTCAACCCCCCCGTGACGTGTTGGCTATCGTCAGTAAGGATGTATATACCAAAGAGGGCAGTTTCAAAATATGGCATAACTAAAGGCTACCATCGTTGAAATCTGGCATTATATGGATGTTACTGCCCTGCAGGTATTGGTAAATCATAAATGACATCGCCTATTTTTAAGCATTTATAAATGCGGTGGGTATTTTGGTTATAATCAGAAGAGGTATTTTTTCGATAGGATTTTTTCAATACTTTTCTCCCTTTTTACACTCATTAATTTTTCCTCCAGGCCACGTTGAGCAGGAATTGAGTTACTCCTTATAAATATGTGTTTGGACATCGACACTCTTAAGGGGTGACAGCAAAGTAAATGATTGAAAAAAGAAGGATTTTTTAAAGAACTTTGCAACTACCGTAATAAATTTAACTTAGTGCATTATCTTAATTTTATCTTATTGTAATTATTTTGATCTACATTTTACCATATCACAAATACAAAAATTTTGAAAATTAGCGCTTGTATACAATATTTTTAAATTATTTTTAAAATTCTCTTTAACTTGCCGTACTTAAATACTCAACTCAGAAGACTACTATCATTATTTTTATTTGCAGTTTTTATAAGTAAATGAACTAAAAATAACACACATTATCATCATCAGAAACATTTAAGATAGCTTAATCAGTTAATAATATGGAAAAAAAATTGCTAACTAGGATAATTTTTATTAGTTTTATAAATGATGTATATTAAGATAATTGAAGTCTTGTAAAATATTTAATTCAATAGGGTATAAAAATAGTTCGGTTTTATTTAATTTTTTATGAAAAACAATATTAGTTTGTTTTTTTATTTCAATTCTTCGTTCAAATGCGGATTAGTTCCATCAAAAAGTCTTTTACGATGGCAAATTCTTTCCTATATTTAATCCAGGAGTTCCCTTGTCTTCTGTATTGGGTTCAGAATAGCAAGATTATGGAGTTGAACATTGGTAGTTCAACTCCAATGATTAGATCAGAGGATCAGAGGGTGTTCAGAGGGTATTGATCAGAGGATGTTCTTGGGGATAACCCATAAGATCCCGGAACCTGCACACTCCACCTTGGGTGTCTCATTTCTAATAATTTTTATTCTCACGTATTTTTTGGTCTTACCTAGCTGTTTTTATCTGCTACTATTTTAATGTTTACTATCGTATTTTATATTAACATTTTTACTGTATTTTACTATCTACTTTTTATTTATTGGAGGATTGTTACTGTTGTATTTTAGCCTTTTGTTGCAATCCGAATTTATTTTTAGCCTTTGTATTCTTAATGTTTTATCCTACTGTACCTTTTATCACATCTCTTTTTAACTCATTTGAATCTTTTAAATTGTATTGCTTTTTCCCCTTTTGGGTATACATTCTATGTTTTGACACTGTCAACTTTTACTTTTATACTTGTCATTGCTTTTGACCTTTTATCTGATGCTTTTACTTTTAACTGCCTGTATTGTTTATGTTTTGAGTTGTTGTTGTCCACTCTTGTACCTGAGTTCAAACAGTCCTGGCCTATGTGCTGCTTTGTGCAGCCAACTAATTGCTGAAATATGTAAGGGTTTGTATAATAATACAAGGGTCCGTTGACCTCTAGACTTAATATTTTCTTAATTTATTAGGATCCTTTGACCTTATTTAAATTCGGTGGTTCCCCTTTTTTGTGTTTTAAATGTTTAATTATCATTATTCCTTGTGGCATATTTTGAACAACTTGTAGCGTATCCCTTGCTGAAATCAAATTGTCGGGCTGTTGCCATGTAACTTATAATAAACTGATCTGAATTTTAACAAATGCCACGGTGGGGCTTCGCCGGGTTCCCCGACCGGCACTGATTGAGCCTGCGCCCCCTCTTCTGGGTGGGCCTGCCGCGGCGACGGTACAGATGTTTAACGCATACCCTGAATTAATAGGGTGGGTCGTTATATATATTACATTGGTAGTTGTGAACTCAAAATTGCATCGGCTGCTTAAAAAACCAACGACGGATTTAAAAAAAATAATAAATAAAAAATGTACATAATTTTTTTTAAATGGTTATCTGTGGTCTAAAATTGTAGTGGAGTGCACTAATATGCAGAGTTTGCAGTTTGCAGAGAGGCATGCTAATCTACATAGAATTGCCGTGAAGTACACTAATATAAATATTATTGCAATGTTGTTCACTAATATAATAGCGGGCCGGGATAGCTGGTTGGTAGAATGACGAGAGTTCGAATCCAGCAAGCCGAAAACTCACCGTGTAGTAAATGGTGGCTGCTACACGTTAAATTTGTCGGGTCACGAAGTTCTCCATGTTGCCATAACAAATTATACCTCTAGGGGTGCTGTATTGCAGATTTATCGTGCTTTGGTTCTGGTTAAAATTACGATTTATGAGTGGGTCCGTCCTATAAACGGGAGGGGCGTATGGGTGTGAGAGAAGTCTAATTCTTGACCATAGATGGCGCTATTTGAAAATAGAACCAACCGCATCACTTCTGCCTTAATGGCCTACGACAACAATATGCATAGAAGTACACTGAAGTACACAGGACTGAAGTGAATGTCTGAATGAAGTGAAGGAAGACGCCTGTTTAACATCATCAATAATGTCAACTACTTTATTTCAATTCCAATTAAACAAGTCATCTGGTTCCTAACAGGTCACGGCCCTTTTCCCTCTTTCTTTCATTACCTTCATATCTCGGAAACCTTTGTACCTGTGGTCAACCAGATACACCAGAGCATTACTTATCAACTTGTCTTTACACAATATCATGGCATACACGACTTTCAAACATTAATAATTTACATATTTGGCAAAAACATTTTCTTACAAATAAAACATTAAACTCTAAATTAATTAACGTAATGAATTTTCTAGCAGAAAATGACGCCTTATTAAAATTTTAATTAAACCTGACTTTTTATGTAATCCTGATAGTGTTTAACAGTTTTTGATTTTGTCCTTCATTATACATTTCGTCCTCGCTTACATTTGCTTTATTTGCTTTCTTTTTGCTTCTTTTGTTTCAATTATTATGTATATAACAAAATTCGCTTCATTTATTGTTCTCTTTGCTTCAAATTTTTTTTTTTAATTTTTTTATTTCATGAATTTAAGTAATGTGATACGAATTATTGTCATCTTTATTGTCATCTGTATCATCTGTATTGTGCAGTTATGAGCTTTGTGCGAGCTAGACTGTCGTCCAGACGTGGACTATTTGGTTAAGGGTTTTGCAAACCTAGGTACGTGTCCACGTCTGGAAAAAAAGAAAAAAAAAGAAAAAAGGACTGAAGTGAAATACACTAGTATACATAGTATTGTATTGAACTACATTAGCAATTTAGTACTAGCTACAAGAAGCAAATAAAAAAAAATAATAATAATTTTTTATCTTAATATTATTAACTTTTCTCTATGGATGTATTTAACTATAAATTTGTGCTCTCAAGATTTATAGTTAAACTTGGAAACATGATATATTTATTTTTTTAAATCAAACTTTCAGGTATTCATATGGAAATATTTGTTGTGGTTAAGCATAAGTAAACTGAAACTTTTTACAAACCAATTTTTTGCAATATGCTTTGAGGATCCAAAAATAATTCTCTTAAAACTTGAAATATTGAGCCACCTGAATATTTCAAGTATTAGGTTTTAATCTTACAAATATTAAAAAAGAATTCTTTTTGTTTATAAGTGTCTAAGAGTTTGATATACACTTAAGATTTCTTTTCAACTTTAAAAAACATTTTTATGTAACTTTTACATGAACAACAAATTTTATTTAAAATGGACTCAAATGTATAAATTTATAAAATTTATAATATCAAGGTAATCACATGTATATACCACATAAACGATGAGCATTAATCTTTAAAATGCTTATTAATTGGATACCTGCAAGCGACGACATCGTAGTATATCTCGGCATTTGTTTATGCCGCAATTCAGAAGCCAATCAGGATCGACGCAAACGTGTGACGCCGCTTACGTGTATCCAATTAAATCTGATCCCGAAATTGATTCAGCTTGATATTAAACCAAGCCTAATTGTTGTTTTGTTGACTCGTTAAACATAACCACGTGATTAGACCCAACCATGTAATTTAAATCACATGGTTGGGCCTAATTACATATTCTTCATGCATACTGATATTAAAATTATTTATAATTTACAATTTTATACGAAATAATTTGTTTTATTTAAATAAAAGACTATTATTAAAATGAAGGGAAAAACAAATGTTTAAAAGTTTTAGCTTATGTAATGATTGCGTATAAAAAGAAATTTTAATTAAAAAACAAAAACACTTTCCATTTCAAGAAATGAAGTACCTATTTTTTTTGTTTAAAACACTTATTATCATCGATATTGCTTACTTACATTGCACAAAACACGCATTAAGATTTGATGGAGAAAAAAAAACATATTTTAATTAAAATTGAATAGATCTCTTGAATTTATCATGTACAAGTAATATACATTAATCATTCTTTAAATAATGACCAACAACATTCTTTCAATTAATACTGGAGTTTCAAGGGGATAATCTTACGGATGATTAGATTTTTCTTTCCTTCAATGCAATTTCTAGTTGCTTCACTGATTTCTTTCTTTAGAGAGGAAAGGAAAAAAAAATAATAAAAAAAATAAAGAAAGGTCCATTCTTTTCTTTAATAAAGCTTTATCTTTTTCTTGCTTCATCTCTCAGTATTATTTAATACAGTGCATTTTGCTCGGAGTGATATTTTCAAAACTTCTTGTTTAGAGGCTCTTTGCTTTTCCCCGAGGAAACAATTATCAATCAGCTGACGTCATTTTCCTTCAGATACAGATGGGAAGAAATATTTTCTTTTTGCTCACGTATTGTGAGAAATTCTTCTATTATTTCTTTATATATTTTTCACATTACATTTGGTACGTTGTTTGAGTTTCCAGTTTTTTTTTCCATTTTCTTTCTAAATATAGATATGTATTCTATCTGTGTTTCTATTACACAAAGGAATAGCTATGGATAGAAGAAAAAAAAATGTTACAAATTAGTTGATCAGGAATTTACATTAGTTTATTATTAGATTAAATACACAGCTAATTAAGTAAATTGCTAGGGAATGTAATGTATTATGATATGGTGTGAAAAAAAGTACCAAAAGACACTATCCAAAAAAATGTTTGTAATAATTTCTTTAAAAAAATAGAGCTTTTTTTTTACCTTAAGGAAACATTTATCAATCTGTTTTATCACAGAATATTAATGGAAGAATTGCTTGATTGCTGCTCTAATTTTTGTTTTCATTACTCAAAAATTTTGTATTATTTCGCTTAATTATGACGATTGAGGTGGTGTAACTCTATATTTTAAGCTCTTTTATCAACTCCAAATATATATATATATATATATATATAGTCNTTCAAAAGTATCTCATCCACATTTTGTTAGGCTTATTATACTAAACCCATATACTTGATTTGTATCAAGCAGTTTGCAGTAGTAAAGGCTTATTTTAAATAGTTTTACTAAAACCTAATTAAGATTAAACTAAGCGAATTTAGTCTATGTAATTTATTGCTCAGTTTCTAACTAGCTACATATATTTAGGATAATTGTAATACTACATTTGGTACCATTCGACATCGTAATATTTTTTATATATCCACTCCTTAAAAGGCAATAGACTGCTCCAGGAAAGTGGTGGTTCAATTATCTATTGATAATTATGATCTTTCTTTGAAACGCTTAAACCATGAACTCGTAATCTTTATTACTTTTATTTGTTCCTTTATTTGTTTTCTGCTATTGAGTAAAATTTAAACAACGTATCTAATATTTTCTATCATTCTTATGATTGGTATGTTAAAAGAGTATCGCAGTTTGCTACATTGTGGTCAATTTTGGCACTTTCACCCTTAAATCTTGCTTAAACTCAACAAACACTCTACAAACTAAGATAAGTATTAGTTGTAAGGAATGCAGATAGCCTAGGAATTTAATTCTGCTTTGTGGTTTGGTGTTCTTCCTTTAGTAGATATCGAAGAATCGTAAGTTTTGAAATTTAAGTACTTTAAATTGTGAGGTACCATACAATTTTATAATATAATATAAAAAATAGCGTAAATTAAAAATGAAAAACTGCCTCTTGTCTATTTTCAGAAGAAATAAACATTTAATAAGTTGCAATTTTTAATCAAATACAGAAAGAGAAAATTTTATTTTTGTCAAGTATTCTTACGCTTTTTTCGAGTTTCGTTTATGAACTGTATTAATAATCCCTCATAAAATTTCTTTATTGAACCAATTGTTCTGTAAAACGGAAACTCATGCTTCAATTTAGTTCAAAATATTTTTTTTTTAAAATTTAACTGTTAATTAAAAATTTTAAATTACTTTTCAAAAATGACTATGCAACAGCATAAAACTTATATTTTCTCATAAGCCTTGAATCCGGAATTGTTCCTAAACTTGTATAATATTATGTATAATATTAGTGTAAAAGCGCAACAGGCAAATATAATTCTTATCTAATGATAATCTGGCTTATTTTAAAATATGTTCCTAATTTAAAAATGATTTAAAAATTTTAAATTAATTTTCATAAATTACTATGGGGTAGCACGCACGCGAGTGCACCGTCCCGTAGCTTGCTACTTAGTAACACGCACGGTTGATCACAGGCCCGTTGCAGCTTACAATGGCATGGAAGTTAATATTTTCTTAAAACCTCTAAACTGGGAATTTTTCTTAAACTTATATTTGCGTGTAACATCGGTATAGAAGAACAACAGGCAAACAGATTCCACACCGAATGATGATATGAATTATTTAAAAACATTTTCCCAATTTAAAAATCATTTAAAAATACTAAAATACTTTTCATAAATTGCTATGAAGTAGCACGCTGGCACACAGCTCCGTTGTGGCTCATTACGTAGTAGCATGGAACTGAAATTTCTTTTAAATTGAATTTAGAATTGTTCCATAACTTAGATTTACTTATAATATCTGTCTCGAAACGCTATATGTAAACACTTTGAGAAATGCTTCAGCGCAAACCATCTCGTATCTAATGATAGATATGCAACCCGCATATTGGAGATCAGATTATAGTTATACAATTGAAATATCATTCAAATCAGTTTGTACCTATGTTACGCCTAATTGACATTAATAACAACCCAACATCTATTCAATTTATTAACTTTAATCACACTGCCGGAAATGTGTCATTCAAGTGCACTGGCGTTATCTATTTTTGGCGCATTTAGTGACATTCTGAAGTAGACATCTCCACCTGCAATATCTGTAGCCAGGCAGCGGCCATGAAAGCGGAATTCACATTCAGTGAGCGGCGAAATTAGGGAATTCGGATCTCGGCATTAACTGATCTCTGATGCATGTCCGATCATGTTTGTGCTTCGTTAGTTCAACTATGACGTCACTTCCGAGAAACATCTTAGAACCAATAGATAGTGGAGTTTGTAAGGAAATTGTATTTGGCACCACATGCTTTGTTCTGTATCGGAAAATTCCAAGATATTATTGTTATTTTCGTTTTTCTGGAACTTTGTTTACGTACACGATGACGTCAGAGAGAAAGTTGTGAAAGGCTTATTATCTTAATGTGAAAATATTTGCAATAAGATAGTCATTACTTTTTGTTAATAAGTCTGTGAAGATGTTGAAACTGACGAGAAAGTTGGAAATATTTTATTAACATAAATTAATTTTCCGGACTGTGATAGTTTAGAACAAATTTTTAATATTTATATCCTAAATACTTATATATATATATATATATTTATAATTATAACCGTCACAGAATAGCCGACTAAATTTATATTTACGACAACCAATATTCAACTCCGTAGCCTTGTAATTTTGAACCCAATACAGAAGACAAGAGAACTCCTGCATCAAATATTGGGAGCGATTTGCCTTCGTGGTTCGTGAATATCTCTTTGATGGAATATCCCGCATTTGCATTACATATCGAAGAAAGCCAAAAAATCTCCCACGGTTAGTCTGAGGGCATAGGGACTCTAACCCATGCTCTCTTCCACCAAAGAATATAATTTTCGTCAGCACTGAGGTCGGTGCAAGCCGGGTGCGGATTTCATATCGACCTGCCCTCGAAGCCGGTAAACCTTTCTGGAAGGCGAACTTTCTATTACCTGAGCCACCACGATTTGCTAAATAAATTAAAAGAATTCTAAGAAAAGTTTGCAGAATAAAATTGAATAAAAAAACTATAATCAGTAGATTGACAGCTCATGGAGGGCGAAGGCTTACTGTGCATATCCCAGTTTTCTAGACATTAGGGTCTTGGGTGCAGGAACATATGTTCCAGTTGAGTGGTCAGCCGGATGCTGAACCTCCATTGCTCACTCCCTTAACATGCTCGGTACTTATTTAATAGACCCACTGAAGGGAAATAAGTTTGAGTCAACCTTCCCCAGTCAGAGTATAGCACCAGAGACCCATAGCACAGGAGCGCGAGGCACTACCACTCAGTCGACGGGCGCCAAAAAGTCAAGTCATTCTTTAACGTACATTATTTTATGAAACTTTTCAAAAAACTCTAAAATTAAGTTTAAAATCATTGTAATGTCCTACATGCTTAAGAAAAAATCTTATCTCTCACATGTTAAAACAGTAAAGATATTTAGATCAGTACTGATTTTTTTCCGATTATTGTTTGTAATGTTTGTTGCTTCTTGTTTGTTGCTAATATTGTTTGTTGCTTCTTCTTTCTAGAATTGGCAAATATACTGAATAAATACGTTAATAAATAACACATTTCTCACCAGTTTCACTTTTTGCTATAGTTTTTGCTAAAATAGTAATGAAACGCAATAAAAATGTTATCCCGCAGTGGTGAACTGATGGAACTCAGCTGATCACCGAAGTCAAGCACCACTGGTTGCGTTCAGTGTGCGGGCTTGTGAGGTCTTTGATCAACCCGCCTTAGTGCCGAGAGTGTGTGGTATTGGTACTCGTTAAATTGTTCTCCCATAAAGTGCTCGACTGCCGGCCAGGTGGCTGAGCTGTTACAGTTGTGTGTAATGTGTGAATGTGGCTCACCCTATGAACGGGCATTTGTGGCAGTGTGACGTGGACCGCCATGAATTAGGTTCACAGGTGCCCGTTGGGTAACGTTAAATGAGCAACACTTCCGGCATCTTCCGAGGTGAAGAAGTTCACTACCTGCCGTTAGAGAAAAAAGAATAAAGTGCTCAACCTCGCGCAGGTCATCGATGCACTGAAGCAGGGGTGCGGTTCCTTTTGCAGAGGATCAAAATTGTGATGGCATCTCTCCGGATCAATCTCAGGCATGCCTCATAAACCGTCGCTAATAGCTCATTGTGCTGTTCTTGTGCGACGTAAATAAATCACAACATCAGCAATAAAAATGCTTGACATAGAATTTGTTAAACACAATGCTTTTAATGCATAGCTTAAGACTATGATAGTACATACATTTCCCTACAATGATGGGAGAGACGTTTTCAGCTTTTGAAATTGTTTAATTTTTTCGAGAAATACTTTTATTATAACTTTAGAGAAACTTATTTATAAAAATAATATGGAACTTATGTAGAACTTACTTAGTAAAACTTATTTTATAACTTTAGAGATGTTTCGTTCCTTCGATTTTTCAAACTTATTAGTACGATTTGAAGCGTTCGGAGGTTTGGGAGATCTACAATAAATTACAAAGAAAATAAGTATTTTTGAACACCTTAATCCAGAAAATCAAGTAATGAGCTTGGAATTTGTGTCGTTTACTTAAAAGTGTTATTTGCAATAATTGTACAAAAATTAATTAAAATTGTAAGCGTAAATATTTATAGAGTTATGGATATTTTCATATTTTTATTTTTATTTTTTTTGCTTTATGTTTATTTGTTAAAACTTTTAAAATATTAAGCTGGGAATTAAACAAAATTTTTGGAGCAATTTAAAATTAATTATAAAAGTATTGATAAAAATTTTAAAAAGTACTCTAAAACTGCGCAAGATGAGAGTATTCATACTGCGCATGCGCAGAGAAATACGCAAAAAAAGTTTTTTTCTCCATAATTTTGCAGTGATTCGTATTTGGTAACTAATGAAAAAATTTGATTTGAATATCTAAGAAATTTAAAAAGTTTCACGCAATTTTCTGAGAAGTTTTTGTACTTTTTGAAAGAAAGATCAAAACCATAATGAATTTTCCAAAAATACTACTAAGCAAAACCGGCATTTTAATTGCTTACCTCCCTTAAAAGTAACTTTCCTTTCTCAAGTTTTTTTTCTTCTTATTATACTATCCCAGTTTGGTTTTTGTATGACTATTGTAAGGTATTATCGTTTGTTACTAAATTTTGTATTGTGATGCAAAATAAAGTTTGTGGAAAAGTAATAGCTGCTAGTATGCGTAAAAAAAATAAATGGACCCCCTGAATAACTTTTGATTTAATGATCTGATTTTCACGCTCTAGGGCTCAATCTTAATAGCTCAAGGGGGTAACTTTGAATAGGCTGGATAATCACTGATGACGATATTTTAAGATGTGAAATCAGATAAAAAAAAACATACTTTCTCTGGGTTAACTTACCATTTAATTATACAAATTTGAATTTCCGATTTACGTAATTTAAAGGAGAGCCACATTCTGGAAAATATGGTTCTAATAGTTTATATAATAATAGTTTTATCTAATAGTTTTCATAATAGTTTAAATAATTTTTTTTTTTAAATATTTTATTTCAATAAATAATTTTTTTCTTCGCTCTTCAATACTCTTTATTATTTTCCATGCTGTCTCCATATTTTTATCTTATTTTATGAGTTCTATATATTTGTTCTATAGACTGCAGTTCTCAGTATATAAAACTTATTAATTTTCTTTGTTTTTCTCTTTTTTCTTTTTCTCCTTTTGGTATTTATTTATTGTGCTATATATGTAGTAAATATTGTCTCTCTCCTCTAGTAATGTATTGTATGAATGAAAATTTTGCATGTCTTATTTTTTTAGCTGATTGTAGTTTCCTTTTGGCCAACGCTCAGATTGTTGACTTCCCAATCGTTTACTGTTCCGAGTCCTTCTGCAAAATATCCGGTTACAATCGAGCCGAGGTGATGCAGAAATCATGCCGATGCGCCTTTATGTATGGGGAACACACAGATAGAATGAGTATATCCAAAGTTGAACATAGCCTAGAAAACCATGACCAAATACAGGTGGAAATTCTCCTTTACAAAAAGAACAGTAAGTAAATATTTAACTTTCTTTAGATAAATATGAGTCCACTATCATCATTCATTATTGCTTTAGATTTATTTGCATTACATAAGGTCTGTTCAATCAGAAAGAAAGAGATAATGTATGATAATATATCTATATGAGAGATCAATAAGAAATAGCATCTGTATTTAATACGAAATAGTATCTGTACTTATGTTATTTTTGAGCATACATGAATACCACCGGTACCGTAAACCGGGGCGAGTCTACCCATTTTTTCAGTTTGTCAACTTTCAAGTGGTCAAACTTTTGTAAATATTAAAGAAAAAAGACTTTTAATAGGTGTTTCGGAATCGCTATTTATCCCTCTTTAAAGCTGTGAAATCGATTTTAGAAAATATTAACAGTTACGCTGTTACTGTANATATATAAATGTGTGTGTGTTTCTGTGGTTTACCTGACCCATAAATCAAATTTATACATTGCGGAAATGTATTTTTGAATGATAGGATAGTAAAATAATGGTCTGATATTTGAATAACCTGAGGAGAAATGGAATGAAATTTTCTATCCCCACTTTATGAAACGATCAAATATTGTACTAGAAAGTAAGTTCCTAAAAATAAACTCAACCCTTCTTTGCTGAAGTAATTTATGGGGACTCTATCAAACTTGGGAATGCGTCGAAAAGAAAATGGGTTACAATGAATGGAGTAGGGTACTCAAAAATTTCTTTCACTTTTAATGGAAAATGCATTTTTCAAAATAGAGTACCTGGAAATACAGCTCCTGAAAAAAAAAAAGCTGTCCTATCTTTCATACAATAGAAAAAAGTTGTCTCGAAGCTCTCATATTTTCAAGTTCCCAGTTCCTCTTCGTAACATATTGTTTTATTTTTCACAAGTAAAACTTGATTTACAACTTTAGTTGATAGTAATATTTTTAAAGTGCTAGTAGTTGGGGATGGTTTTATCTTTACATTTTTTAAAGTTCAAACAAGGTGTTTTCGAACCTTTTCTTTCAACCTCGCCTTTTTTTGTTCGAGCGACGGATGTAGAGTATTGATGTTCGGCTGCCACAGAATATTCGACGATTACCGAGGAAATTAACAACGCTATCAGATTTATTTTAAAACTAAGTAATTACTTTTAATTTATTTCTAAGCCGGCGTTGAACAGCTGAGCTATTTTTGGCTTCACGACTTTCAAAACTTAAGTTCTAGTTTTGAACCCAACCCTGAAACAAGAGAACACCGGAATCAGGCTTGAGGGGACTTATGAAGGACTTTCTGATGGAATAATTTCATGGGTGAACAATAAATGTAATATTTTCAATTACATATTTAATGAAAAAATGCCAATATTTTATTTAGTTATGCGTGCTAATTATTTATAACAAGCTGCTCATTTAAACATAATTCACAAGATCATGCATATAGTTAGAAAACTTAACATTCACCACTTTCGCATAATAATTTCAACATTGCAAAATTTCTTTAGTTATACTTACAATACCTTTCTTGCTACGATATTTCTGGTAAAAAAGAACCTTAATTCTGGTAATAAAAGTCAAAATATACATTATTTAAATCATTCATATTGCAATTTTTCCATACATATCGTAACGGTTTACTGAAAAGTCCGGTTTTCCAAACTGTAGTTTTTATTTCCTTATATTTAGTAAAAACAAATATAAAACTAAAAAAAAGAATTAAAACGGATAAATGATTTTTCTGCCTTGCCCTAACGTTTCATAATTTACCAAACTTTCATTACCAACATTTTATCACAGATAATCTGAAAGATTAAAATTCATATCAATAAATTATTCATAATAATTAGTTTTGTAAAGGCTATTCATAGCCTGTACATTATCTAAGTAGTCAAACTGAGAAAAAAATTCTGGTAAAATTGTCTTAATGTATGTTAATGACATTTCTGGTAAAAGGAACAAACATAGTTCTGGTTAAAAAAGAAAATATACGGTTGATAATCCATCTATATGGTAGTTTTCTATTCATATCTGTAGGGTTTACTGGGAACTCTGATTTTCTAAATCATAGTTGCTATTACCACACATTTAGTAAAAAGTACAAAACTAAAAAGTGAATTTAAAAAAAAAAAATTGATGATAAAATAACCAAATTTTTCTACATTTACCAAAATATCACAAAATATAAAACTATATTTTATTGTTCAATTTTACTGAAATCATTAACAAAGCGTTTTTGAAAAATTAGCGAACTCTTTGGTGTTATCATCGAGTCACAAACACGTTATATTTAACCATATTCTGGTAGTTTTGATCATTCTTTTCTCAGTGTTGAAGTGTTGTTTTTGAGAAATAAATTATATTTAGTACTCTCCTATTAATTACCTATTACAGTTTTTCACACAGTAATATTATTTTATTTTTAAATATTAACACAGTTTTGACAATATTTTTTTTATCTCAGTGCATGTAATCAGTAGTGTATAAAAACAGGCAAAGTGCATAAAAAATAGTAAATATAAAGATATCACCCTGAATAAAGAATGATAAATATAGAGATATCACCCTGAATAAAAAATAATAGATATAAGAACATCACCCTGAATAATTTTTGTTTCAATGATAGTATTTGCACAAATTAAGGGCCAATAATACTGGTTCGTAAGACATACATCAAATATGCTAATTAATTACTACAAACGGCATTTAAAGTTACAAAAAGACAAATAAACGTAGTTATATACATTTTTATTCAAAAATCTAAATAATAACCTATTTTTATTCTCAGAAAAATAAATCCATTTTTATTCATAAATGAATTTTTATCGTGAATAGTTCTTAAAATCATATTCAATCACTTTATTAGTTGTTTCTTTTAGCTTGGAAATATTTTTTTAAATAATAATTATTTTTTTCAATAGAAAATACTTAGGATCAAGCGGAATTTTTGCGAGTATAGTCAAATATATACAGGTTTAAACACTTACCAAGAATCGAACTAAAAAAATAATCCTTTATTTAATTGATGAAATATAAATGTAAATGACATACATTTTAAACAGTATTAGTGCATTATGATGAACTAGTTTTAATTAAATTATTAATGTACACTAACGGTTCTGCACTTAAAATGTCGTAATTTAATCTGCACTCTTCTCCACATTACATAACCGGTTTTTCCATGTCATTAGATAGGGAAATAGTGTATAGAGGAAAAACGTTCTCCCAATTTTGCCCATTTGCTAAACCGCCAGAGGACAATTTTTGATTTTTAAAGAAAGTTGTTATTCTTAACTTAAGGATAATTTGAAATAAATAAAACTTTATATAATACATCATTAATTCAATCGATATAAAATGTTTATGATCAATGAATAAATATACGATTAAACACTTCTCAAGAATAAACACAAAAAATTTACTTAAATAATATGAATGATTTCCTGTGTTAAGTTCGTACGAAAGATTAATTGATTCAATTAATTGGTTTATTTAAACTTGAAAATACTTCAAGTTGCTTGAAAATAATATAATAGATCATAAATTCCTTCGATATTAAATTTTTATGATTAACAATGAATAATCATTAGAATGAAAACCTTCCAACACTAAACACAAAAAAACCCCACTAAAATAATATGAGTGATTACGCGTGTTTAGTTGGTACGAAACGTTGCTCAAACTTAAGTCATTGCATTATTTTATATTACCATTCTAATGCTCAAATAAATGAACCTAATTGTGAAACCTTATTAGGTCATTCAATTAACTGACTCCTCTAAGTTTAAAAGTACTTTTATCCGTCATAATCAATTCCGTTGATGGTCATTAAATCCGTTGTCCGTTCGAATGTTGCTAATCATGCTGCCACGTTTATAACACTCTAATGAACACAAAATAATCACTTTCTACAAATAAACACATAAAATTAAATTATTTAATTGATTCCATACACTTAGTGTGAATGATACATTGTTTATACTAGATAGTGATTGAATTATTTTAAATCATTTGAATTGACAAATTAATTAATGAACTAAGTAAATTTCTAAGATAATTTTGGAATGTTCAATAAATTGATACTTCTGAACTTAAAAATATATTTAAACTAATAGGATAATATGTAATATGCAATGAATAACGCCAATACAAAATTAACTATTTATGACTAAAAATACTCGGTTAGCAAATTACTATTAACGATACTCGAATAAACAAAAATGATAAATACTTCCCAAGAATAAGTACACACAACTTGATAACTTGATTATTATTGATTTTTTTTTGTTTAGTTTGGATTTGGATGGTATATTATGTAAACTTATTATTACATTAATATAAATTTATACTCATACATAAATAAATAAACCTAATTGTCAAACCGTGTTTGGTTATTCAATTACTTCATTCTTCTTAATTTAAAAATACTTTTGCTCCGCCATAATTAATTCTGTCAATAAACCTGTTGTCTGTTCAAGTGCTGTTAATTGTGCTGTCACGATTAACAGCACTCTAATAAATACAAAATAATCACTTTGCAAAAATACACACATAAAATTTATTTAAATAATACAAATGATTCCATGCACTTAATTAGAATGATGCTATGTTTTCCCTTATAAGTGAATTTTTTTAATCAGTTAAATACTCTAATTGATTAATAAGCTGAATTAATTTCGAAGAGAATTTTTAAATGTTCAACAAAATTTATTCTTCTTAATTTAAAAATATGTTTAAAGTAGCAGGAAATGACGTAATAGAAAATGAGTTACGCCAATACAACAACTTACTATTTATGATTAACAATGCTCGATTAACAATTAACGATTAACAATACTCTAATAAACATAGGGATAAATACTCCCCAAGAATAAGCACATATAGCCTGAATTACATAATTAATCTCACGTGTTTATTTTAGACGGTGCATTGTTCAAAACTCACCGCTTCACCATTATAAATCCATTTTAATACATACAAATGAATTAATACACTGAATAAGGATCATGTTTGTTCATTCATTTAATGGATTCTTCATAACAAAAATATTTTAAAAGTAATGAGAAATTATTTACTAGATAATTAATTCCGACCATACCTGTTGGAGTGATTATGCAAATTAAAATATTAGCATATGCTAAAGTGCTTTATTATAAGTTCTCTCACACTTGCTACGGTGTTGAAATTTGGAATTTAGACACATTTAGACAGACAGCTCAAATATGTATAAATTAGAGATTCACCCAGCATATTTGCGATCATGTATCAACTAGATCATTAGACCTTCATAAGCTTCCTAGAGTTTGATAAACATGCTTACTGAGTCTAATATTCAAACTTCATAGTTAAGCTTAAGATAATGCGGAAGATAAATAGAATAACATTAAATATATTTTGAAACCTCTTGATTTAAAAAAAAACATGCTTTTAAATGCTGAAATACTTTTTCAGAAAGTCCATTTTTCAACCTGTGAAATTTTATTTAATAATTGGAGATAAATACATTAATTTCGATGCTAATATTTAGAAATTTTCAAGATGTAATACCAGGCAAAAAAATATACTGTATAGTTAGAAAAAATCAAACAATCTCTAAGGCACTATATTGCACTCTATATTTAAGCATCACAGCATT
Organism: Parasteatoda tepidariorum; assembly: GCF_043381705.1. NCBI lineage: Eukaryota > Metazoa > Arthropoda > Arachnida > Araneae > Theridiidae > Parasteatoda > Parasteatoda tepidariorum. Next base: position 80,992,410 of record NC_092208.1, read on the forward strand.
AAATGAAGTATACTCGTGATGAAAACATTGTCAATACTTACATAATTATCACGATATTATCGTTAGACTGTAAGTATGGATAATTTCGGAGATATTTTAGTATTTTATACCTAACCTTTATCGATTACGATTTTATTATGTTAATAAAATGACTCATTTCGGATGTCGGAAGTTTTTTTAACACAAATTGATTTTAATTTCAGAAATTCAATAAAAATGTTTTAATAATCCAATGTGAGCTTTTTAATTAATGTATTTAATTCTCAATGAATAGTTTTTTCGCAACAAAAAATAAAACATGTGAGAAACGTTATAGTAAGAGCAAAATGAATGTTTTTCGTATGTTTCTCCAGTATAAAAGAGGCAGATGATTTAAGTATCGGATAAATTATCTAACGTATTGGCTATCTTTAGCCCTATATTAATTAAAAGTCTAGTAACCAAAGCATAACCTAAAAAATTTAAATAATTCCTGACCGGCATCGTACTATTACATTTTTGCGACGTTTCTTTTTAAATACTTCAGTGCGAAAGAAACCCGCCTTGAGCTAGAATACATTTTGGTAATAGGAATTTTCAGGTATTATGACTTTTAATGGTTCGTGTGACTGACCCCAATTGGGTATTTGCACTTCAAGAATAAGAAGATCAGGGATACCCACACATTTGACCTAGTATGTCAGCTCCAGCTAATCGTTACGAAGCAAAATGGCATGTTAAAGTTGAGCTAAGTTTCTCGACGTAAGTTAGAATTTTAATTAACGCTAAGTTAATTATATACGTCACCGTATCACACATTTAGGAGAGACCGTTTGCNTCTGATAATTTCTTTTTATGTTGTTTAATACCTTACTATGTGTTGTATATTGTGGGTAAGTTTCATAAAATTCCATGTGTAATTTCTTGAGTTATCGCGATTTTTGTGAATTTTCCTTAATTTATGATAACCAGTGTACTTTTTCAGAAAGTCCATTTTTCAACCTGTGAAATTTTATTAAATAATTGGAGATAAATTCGATGTTAATATTTAGAAATTTTCAAGATGAAATACTAGGCAAAAAAATATACTGTATAGTTAGAAAAAATCAAACAATCTCTAAAGCACTATATTGCACTCTATATTTAAGCATCACAGCATTAAATGAAGTATACTCGTGATGAAAACATTGTCAATACTTACATAATTATCACGATATTATCGTTAGACTGTAAGTATGGATAATTTCGGAGATATTTTAGTATTTGATACCTAACCTTTATCGATTACGATTTTATTATGTTAATAAAATGACTCATTTCGGCGGTCGGAAGTTTTTTAATACAAATTGATTTTAATTTCAGAAATTCAGTAAAAATGTTTTAATAATCCAATGTTAGCTTTTTAATTAATGTATTTAATTCTTAATGAATAGTTTTTTCGCAACGAAAAGTAAAACATGTGAGAAACGTTATAGTAAGAGCAAAATGAATGTTTTTCGTATGCTTCTCCAGTATAAAAGAGGCAGATGATTTAAGTATCGGATAAATTATCTAACGTATTGGCTATCTTTAGCCCTATATTAATTAAAAGTCTAGTAACCAAAGCATGATAGTCTCCGAAAAATTTAAATAATTCCTGACCGGCATCGTATTATTACATTTTTGCGACGTTTCTTATTAAATACTTCAGTGCGAAAAAAACCCGCTTTGAGCTAGAATACATTTTGGTAATATGAATTTTCAGGTTGTATGATTTTTAATGGCTCGTGGGACTGACCTCAATTGGGTACTTGCACTTCAAGAATAAGAAGGTCAGGGATACCCACACATGTGACCTAGTATGTCAGCTCCAGCTGATCGTTAAGAAGCAAAATGGCATGTTAAAGTTCAGCTAAGTTTCTCGACGTAAGTTAGAATTTTAATTAACGCTAAGTTAATTATATACATCACCGTATCACACATTGAATTCTTTGAAATATAATTCCTTCTCGTCTGCGTCTTCCTCTTAGCTTAGATGCATTCTTTGTTTATATATTTTATTATGACCATGATTTGTTTTTGTTTTGTGTACCTGGCAATTCCGATGTACAATTAGTTTGTTGATGTTCTTCATGACATCCTGCCCGTCTTTGTGTTAAGTAAGAAATATATAGTGAAAGAATTGGAATCTTTATGAAATAATATTGGATGTGCCACTTAAGAAAATTGATACTTCATTGGCTTCGCTTACTCGGAGTGGAATGGAAAGAAGTTGCTAATGCAAATAAATGCCATATTTCAAAATATACCCATTTTGCAAAATATTTAGAGCAGACGATACTTTAAACTAAAAAATCAGACACAAAACGTACCTCCTCTCACAAACAAGTAGGGGAGAGTCGGGTAGCCTCCCTCACTTAAGGAGTATTGCTTATATTTCTGTATAACATTAAGTAATAATCAATATTTTTGTATGTTTCTATTGTTTTATCATCTAATTTAATAATGCAAAAAGAATAAACCAAAAAAAGAGTAGTTTAACTTTAAAAAAAATCGAAATTTAAGAAAACATGTTTTTCAGCTCTTTTCAAAATGTGTCGGGTAGCCCCGCCCAATTTCAAAAATTATGTTTTTTGACTGTTTTTTCACGTGTAAGTGAGAATGACCAATGTATTGACAATAGATAAACCTCATTTATCATTTTTATCACAAAATTATTTTATTTATTGCTTATTTATATACTTTTAGATAATTCTATCATTTAATAACAACAAATGTCATACCTTTTATCATTATTAATGTATATTAATATATTATAATATTAATATATATTTATATTAAATATTTAATGAAAATAATTTAATTTAAGTAACAATAATTAATAACAATAGTTGTTTTTCAATATAAACTTATTTGGTTGATCTCTTCTTATAAACTTAATATAAAATACTTCTTATAAAATTACAAATTCACTTTGTATTTTGATTGCATTCAAATGCTTCTGTAGATTGATTCGTTCACAAATAAGTGAAAATAAATAAGTAAGCAAATAGCTTATCATAATATTTATGATTTCTTGATATTAAATTTAATTTGGATATATCAATTACATTTTAAAAATATTTAATTTTTCATTTTTAAATATATAAATTTATGTTTCATATAATATTAAAACATATATTTGTTGTTAAAAATGCATATAACATTCAAATTTGAAGCAATAAAATAATAATCTTTGCAACCGTACATTTATCGACGAAATAAAATTGGGCGGTGATACCCGACATTCATGTGAGCGGGGCTACCCGAAATCCAATTTTTTTGTAAATTTGTAATTACTCGAACAATTTTTTACATACAAACTTCTTTCTTTGTGCAAATTAAACTTAAGACTACATACTTTAATGCTGTATGTATAGAAAAAATTATTTTTTTAGTATTAAAATGGAGTTTAATCTAAACATTCAACCAATTTATAATAATTTATAGACTCCTGTATTCAAAATATTTTCAAAACTATTGTTTACCATGTTACCAGCTGCATAAATACTTGAAACTTTGAAAATAATCTTTTTTCAATATAACAATTAATGTCCGATGGCCCATTGACTTGAAAAAATATTCTATACATATGAAATTCACAGTGGGCGGGGGTACCCGCTGAGCGGGGCTACCCTTTGGGCGGGGCTACCCGACTCTCCCCTCATTGCTTTAGGAGGGTTTGCATCTTTAATCCTCAAAATAATCGCAACTTGGAGGAAAAAAGTTAGTTCAGGGAAAAAAGTGATTGAAAGTTTGATAAAAATTTCAATTTTTTGCGTATTTCGCTAACTCAAAGTAGTCGAAATTTTGATTTCTGAAGAACTTTTCAACTGACTATTTTTAAAATTTCAAATTGCGTAGATTAAACTATTGCATAGCTTTCTATAAAAATTTTTATCGACCATTAGCAAATTAAAAAAAAAGGAAATATTATTGATTATTAATAAGTGTGAAAATTTAGTTTTTCGCATGTATTATCTTTGAATAAACAAGTTTTATAATTTTACACGAAAAATATTCGATTTTCTTAATAGCGATGCATAGTGAAGTACGCAAAAAAAAGAGGAAAAAAAAGGAAATAGCATTAAAGAGCTAAAAATTTTCTGTTCTCCTGCCGAAACTAATCGGATAATATTTTCCAAAGTTTAGGACTCTACTTTTTGAAAGTTAAGTATCTGATTTCTTAAAAAAGAAGTACGCTATTGTGTTAAATTTCGTAATTCTTTTCCTCTAATTTATGCGTATACTTAAGTTTAATATTTCAAATCATTAAAATCACGTAAAAATTCGATCATTAGATCATAAGTTATTCAGCATCATCACTTTTTGCACACTTTAAATTTATTGTTCTTTATTTAAATCCAAAATAAATATTAAGTTTTAAAACATAAATATTGCTGATTTTTTATTTATCGATCACATTTTTCATAAATAGTAAGAAAAATATTTTTTTCAGGATAATTTTCAAAAAGCTTATAGTAAGAATATGTTTCACACATTTTGTTTTCTTAAATTGAAATAATAAATTTCGATGGTAAATGCTGTTCCTGGAATATTTCTAAAAGAATTTATAATAACATAATTAATTATCGTTTAACTTATTTCAATAATTTCGAAGGCTTTATTTATTTTCCGTCTAGAATTGAGTGAAAATGTAAACTTTATTTGTCTGCACATTTTTATGAATAATTTTTTGATATTATGGAGTAGTTTGCAATTCTGTCATGCAAACACTTCAAAATGCAATTAAAAAAATACGCAAGTAAATGTTTTGAAACATGAAATATATTTAATGCAATTTTTGAAAGCTTAATTTTTTTTATAAGAGGTCTTTAGGTACCTAAATAAAAAAGATATTTTTCAAAGGAAAAGATTTATTTGAATTTCGTCTTACCTTAAAGCAGGGGTGTCAAACTCGCGGCCTGCGGGCCGCATGCGGCCCTAGATAAACATTTCTATGGCCCAGTCAATATATCCGAATCAAAATAAAAATAAAATACAAATGTGAGTTAGAAACGAAACCAGCATATAAAATTAGAATATACTTTATTTATAAACTATACGGATCATTTTAAATTGTCCGCTCGAAAATGTAGAATTCTAATTGGCTGAAATGGAGTCCGTTTCACTTTAAGCTATCAATTAGATAGTACATAATCAGGTTTATCCTATTGTAGTGACGTAAGTGGGTTATCTTGCTCCAAGGTTCTCAATCAATTCTGCGATTTGAAAGAAAAAATATGTAAGTTTTTACAAACTATAAATTAACATACAAGCTTGTTCTCCGATCAAATATGGTTGCAAGATTTATCTTTTATGGTTGATATAACCAAACACTTATCCGATTTAAATTTATTGTTACAAGGAAAGTATCAGATCATTACGAACATGTTTGACATAATTAAAAAAGAATTCAAATATAAACTATTTCTTTTGAAAAGGCAACTGAAAAATGAAGATATAACGCACTTCCCAACGTGCAACAAGAACAAATCGAGCTTAGATGATACTGCATCGCATCAAAAATACGCAGAAAAAGATTTCGAATCTTAGAACAGAATTTGAGACAATGCTTAACGATTTTAATTCTTTGGAAGACAAATTTTGTTTGTTTCCTTCGATTTTCTCAATTAGACTCAGTACCCAGTAATATGCAAATGGAAGTGATTGAGATTCAGTGCGACTCAGAAACTCAAAC
>NC_092208.1:80999174-81030996 GCF_043381705.1 Parasteatoda tepidariorum
TTAATGCTATGCAGTAAAAAGAAAAACAAAAACTGTCGAATCAAACCTTTTATTAACTAATTTTATTTAGCATATTTCGGGATATTAAATTTTCTTAAAATCCCCGTCGCATGTCTTTGTAAACTTTGTTTACAAACTGATTATAATTATTATGTAATATTAATTGAAAAATAAAGTATTATGTAATATTTTTTAATTACTAGTTTAAGTTTTACAAACAACAGAATAAACAATATTTGTTACAGCGTTTTTCACCTACTTTGTATGTCTGAAACTGTCCTTGCTTCTTACCATATCCCCCCCCCGAAAAAATATCCTGGCTACGGCCTTGCTCCAAAGCCCATCACTTAACAAAAAGCCTAGATCCAATAACCAGTTATTGTAAATGATTAAAGAAGAAACGTCTAGTTTTGTATTCATGTTCTGCAACCGTAGGTACTAGTTGTAAACTTTTTTAAAATTGTAAGGATAAAAAATGTTCCTTACTGTAAACCTTACGGTTAATTGGATGTGACTGCTGCCGGCTATTTTACCGTCAATTTATAATGGAATTTCTAACAGTGTGGAAATACACGTGTTAACGTAGTTCCCTCTTTATGCACGCGTATCTCACAGCACACTCCATAACGCACCTCATTACGCATTCCATTGCGCACCTCCTAACCCATTAACTAAAACAGCTGTTAGATGTTCATTGTTTTTCCCGTGCAGCTAATATAATTGATAATTTACTGGGCTGACAGTCTCTTCATTTGTGTTAATTGTTTTGTGTTCGGTCCTGTATTTGTTAATATTTTTTTTGTATTTATCAATAATAGCACTTAAGAATTATAATACATCAGCTTATACAGGACATCCAAAATCTACTTAATAATACTAATGGCCTCCAAATCTTATGGATTAAAGCACATAATAACAACGATGGAAACGAACAAGCTTAAAACTTAGCTAAAGAGGCAATTAATAAGGGTCAATTTTTCAACATCAAAGTTCCACATTCATTCATTCAGCTTAAAGCTAAAACACAAATTAAGAAGGACTGGCAATCCTACTGGCATCATCACAAACCGTAATCAGGGATATTAATCAGAGAAATTTTACCAGATGTCTCATTCAAACCTTTAAAATGGAATAGGCAGCGAATCCTCTTCTTTACAGAGCATGGTCTCTTTAAAGAGTATCTAAAACGCTTCTGCCTAGCTACTGACAACACATGTGCCTCTGGAGGAGCAGGAACAGTATATTACGCAATAGAATGTCCGCTTACCACATCCTACCACTTTAAACAACCAAAGCTAGAATTCCTCATAGTCTGGAAGAGATCTGTTATAAGAATTCAAAGTTGAAACAGAAGGCAGCCAACCTGATTAATTTTCATTTAAAATGTTTGGTTATGGCCGGTTACTTTTTCCCATACTATTATAATTAAAAGAACAAATATACAACTATGTTGATATGTTTATAGCAAATTTATTTCTCAAAAGCGCTTGAAAAATTTGTTCTGAGAGAACATGCAATTCACTCGAAAAATAACACATCCCCCCCCTCCGTAATCTATTATAAATAAATGTTAATTCTTGTTATGCAAATTCCGAATTCAATTTCCTCAATTTCGAATGAAAAACAAATTCATTTTCAATTTTTATATGATACTAATTAATATGCTAGTTACATTTCTCGAATGAAAAAAATGGTTAAATCAGTTTAAAACTTTCAAAAAATATAATATTCAAGACGTATGAAATCTGCTCCGCCATTCCAATATTATTGTGCTGCAACTCAGTACACTAAAATTTCAGAAAGGTTTTTAATCTCCCAAAAGTGCATCAAAACTTCTGAATGCTTTTAAAAAAATTTTCAATGTTATTTATTTAGCCTTTAAAATCCTTTCAATTGTGCTTTCTTTGATGTTATTTTATACATTCTTTGTAATATATTATTTCACATGCACACAATGTTTTGAAATATTTCAATTCAATATCAAACATCTTTGGGAGGTTTGATAATGGATGAGGGAAAAGCGATCGTAAAATAAATGTTACATATGAATATTACAAACTTCTTTGATGTGCTTGTTGCCATATTATTTTCGAAAAATCTCTATTTCTTGAAAATAAATGTATCTGAATTTTGTTTTCAGTATTCATAACTTGAATTGAACTAATGAAATTTAAAAATTATTTTCCCCTTGTGCAAAAAACTGCACATTTTAAAAATCAATTTTAAAAAAAGTGTGAGGAATAAATATGTGATTTGTTATATGTATTTTTCCTAGAAAACCAAATGATTATTCTTAATAAGTTTTAAAGCTAGTCAAAAGAGGAAGATGCTAGCTGAGAGAAACTCTAAATAACCTCCATAAGCAGCCAAATTGATAATAGTTTGGGGATAAAATATTTCACACATCTCAGAGAAAATAATTCCGTTGAAATGATCTGACTTGCAGAAGAAAAAAATGTTTCATAGTTTTTTTTTTTCGTCAGCAGCGCCTTTGTATTGCATATCGTAGCTAATACGTTATAAAATTAACGCATATTGTAACTAATCTTAAAAATTGGAGAAAATAAATTTTTGGTTTTCTGAACAAAATGCTGCAAGCCATACATTTCTATTTCTCTTCATTTTTTCCCTATATGTTTTGTAATCATGGGCTTTAAAATTATTTACCGAAACCTGTTGCACAAAACGCGTGTACAAAAATATGTTTTTATAGAAAAATACAGTAGTAAGCAATTATACAATAGTATTTGGGCTATAATTGCATGTCTATTATATTTCAAAAAATTTCTTGATAGAAAAGGTAAATTTTAGCTATAATTTTTTTTGTATAAAAATAATTAGCACAATTGATTTATATACTTTCTTAAAAAAAATATTATGTCGCACTAGTCAGAAGAATATTATTGTAAATAATTAATGCCATTAAGCCTATCAAGCTCATAATTGTTTTTAAGCTGACCAAATATATCACCGATCTAATTTGACCTCCATTATCTAAAACCGAATTTATCATATATGAAACAGGGAAGCAAAACTATTATAACTTGCCTACCTTAAATTTTGACCACTGAAATAATTCAGTTCTGTCTAGAAATGTTATGGTAAGGTTTTCAAAATCTTTTGCACCTTTTGTAGAGAATTTGTTTTTTTAAATTTTTGATATTATTAGATCAAAAATAAACTTTTCATTGAATGAATGCAAATTTATTAGAAACTAACATAAACTCCTTTTTGAGTTTACCATATGAAAAATTACTGAAAGTTTTTTGAGGTCCCATTGTTAAGATAATTATTATAAATAAATGATTAATATAACTATTAAATTCACAGATACCATTCACAGGAAAAGATTTCCCTTTGTAGAAATAGGAAATTCTAAGCCATATAAAAAAAAAGAAAACGAAAGCGAAATCACAATGTCCCGAAATCACGGCATTGTTTAACAAGAATCACCAATTTGTCGTAAAAAAAAATTGCACTTTGTCTCAATTTATACGCAGACTGAAAGTAACAAGATTTGACAAGTGTCAAAACAATTCAGGAAGTGCAAGATTATATGTTACTTTTCGAGAAAAGCAGACTTTTCCAGAGCGATGACTAAATCCACGCTTTATACATTATTCAACAATGTCTTACGGTACATTGTGAGGGAAAAGAACTATCCTTTTCCTACAGAGTGTTTTATATGCTAAACTAATTTTTTTTGTTGAAAAAAGATGGTTTTACTTTTTACCTGAGAGAAAAAAAAAGAGATTAAAAAAAAGAACAGAAACTGCCTCAATTTTAAAAACTTCTTTTTTCTCGCATACGGGGTGAGATTTTTCAAAGTATATCAGGCACTACTTTGTCTCTTTAACAGATAAATGCTTTCAATCTAGTTTTAGAAAACTTTTTGAAAACTTTTGATAACTGAATTCTTTTTTAAAAACTTCTAAGGGCAGGAGAATTAAATGATAATATTTTATATAGAATTAGGGCTATCTTAATTAATATGTAATAAATGCACACTTTAGTATGTTATTTATATGTAATAATTTTAAGTCTATTTAAATAAAATTGAGCTTAGTTTGTTAGTTGTAATGCAATTGTTATTTGATGTATGAGATTTAAATGTAATGTAAGTAGTTTGCAAGAAATAAAAACACATTATATTGCAAAATTTGTGATAAGTGAAATCTTTTATTATAGCTTCTGAAAGCAAGAGAATTAGATGCTGATATTTTTTTATATAATTAGGATAATTGTAATTATAAATGTTCACTTAAAATTTTGAGTACATTCATATAAAATTGATCCTGGGATGTTAGTGTTAATGTAATTGTTATGTGACGTATGAGACTTAAATTAAATGTAACTAGTTTGGAAAGACTAAAAACACATTATACTGAAAGTTTTTTTATTAAATATCTCAGCAATTAATTTTCCTAAAGCTCACAAAAGTGCCTCAAAAAATGAGGGATAATATAAATTTTATCACTAATTTTTCTCATAGTATTAATTTTTTGATTCGAAATTTAATCAATTTAAACGGTTGATATTTAAAAGCACATTGTTTTTTTCGGTAATGTTTTTTTTTTAATTTTAAAGGCAATTAAATATAGATTGATTAAAAAATAATCAAAATGCATTTTGTTTAAAATAAATTCAAAATGTGAATCAAAATTGTATCTACTTTTTAATTTTATTTAGCTTAATTTCAGGGAAAATAAGTAACCCAAAAATGATAACTTGAACCAATTAATTAATTAAACTCAGATTATTTTAACCTAGGTTTGCTTTGAAAAATATTACTTTAAAATTATAAAACTACTCTTAAAAGGCAGTAGTTTCAAATTCTGCCTCTAAAAATTCATTTAATTATTATATAAATTTAAAATGCTTGTTTTCATTGAAAAATTTCGATTTTGTGTACATGTATGTTAATCTCTAAAATGAAAAGAAAATTTACAGAGCAAAGCTTAAATAATAAAATCAATCTTTTCCCTTTCATATTGTAATCAATATTGAGCACAGCGAGAAAACGTGTTTACATTTGATTAGGATTGTAAATAAAGTGAGATATTCTCTCATACAAATATTGTTTAATTTTAGAGAAGTTTAATGGGATCATATATACACTGGTTATCATAAAGGCGTTTTTCTTTACTTGGAGGACAGTGTGCGTCAGCTTTAGGTATTACTTATTTCCTTGTTTTTAAAATTTCCTTAATTTAATAAATTAAGGAAATAAATAATTTAATAAATTAATTAAATAAATTAAAGGAAATAATTTAATAAATTAATTTAATAAATTGATCTCTTTTAATCATTCTTAATCCAGTTTTAATTAAATTAAACCAATTATTTAATTTTTATTACATTTAATAAAGAGTAAATATAAATTTTTATTCTCTTTCTAACAATCAACAACAGTTAACTTTCTAATTCTTTACAAATGTATAACTCATTAAATTGCTGCCGCGACTAAATCGAAAATCAAAATCTATTTTTAACTTTTTTATTCCTTAAGCTGCTTTATTTCTGTAACCACAATACTGCTTCTGTTACAGGGTTACATTAATTTCTCATTTTTGGTGATTAAAGTGTAGCCAATTTTTTCATATATTAACATGAGATGTCATGAGATTGGGTGCATTGTCTTTTCTTACGGCAGTGTCCTTTCTCTATAATGAGCCTATAATTGTTCTCGTCTATAACAAGAAGCGTTGATTTAATACTACTTTTAATATAACTTTTGATTACCCTAGAAAGTCATTTGGATGAAATATTCTTTTAATTTTGTATCTCGAACTTTACAACAACTACTGAATAAAAAAGTTTCATCATGATTATGATCCTGCTTACCTCACAATCTTCAATGAGCCATTTACACGCACAGTTCCGTACAAATAAATTTGCCATAGCAACTCCTAGTCAAAGTTTTCTGAATAATAGTGTTATGTTTAAAACGCTTTGAATTTAAAGCTATTTTCCTATAGGATTTATTTTGTTCAGTTTGAATATATTACTTTTGAACATACGTATTTTGTTAATCCCTTACAGTACTATGTTGATCTTACATTATTGATCAATTTTACTCACTTAAGTAAATAAACTTTGAAAAAGATTGAAATTCAAGCAAATATTTTTAGTAGTGTAAAAATGTTATACAGAAAAAGAACTATTCATTTTTTTCCCATAATACTGTATATTAGGCTCATCCGGGAAATAATAATTCCAGTCAGTGTCTTTTAGAATTACTATTCCGACACGCTTATGAATTTAATTCACTTTTGCTTAAACTTTTTATTTGATCAGTAGCATGCTGTTGCATTTTTAAATTATTCAATGTAGTACTTCTGTTCCGAACAGTGTCATATTGAAATACTATTCCGGCGTGCTTATAACATTTAATCCTCTTGCGTATAAACTTTTCATTTGATCAGTAACACGCTTCTACATTTATTACAAATAAGACCTTGTGCATTTTCTTTCACAAATTTGTTCTTAAAATTATTCATTGTAGTATCCCTGCTAAAAATAAACTGCCGAAAATCTACAAAAAAAAAAAATAGAGTTTGAAGACTGTGCTGATTTTACCAATTACTCTACAGAATTTTTGAAGTGGAAGCACTGCAATATTACTTCAGTTTGTATACTGCAGAAATTTTGTACTATTACCAACCTCAAAATTTTTACAGTAAATATACAGAATTATCAGTATTTAGTGGTGCCATCTACGTGATACTAAAAATTTTATTTTGAAGAGGAAAAACATTTTTTTTTTAAAATTTGATCTATTCTCTTGCATGATCTATTCTCTTATTAGGTGAAAAAAAGCAGTTTATAAATTTTCTCAGAGTTAACAGTTTGAATAGTGTCATTTTATTGTTATCTAATTGTTTTGTTTGCATACGGAAAAATAACAATTAAATGAATTATTATTTATACCTTTTTTACCAAAACTTAATAACAATGTATATTTGAGATTTTTCTTCCTAAGTTGATTATAACGTTGTTGCTTTTTTCTCCCTCTGATAAAAAATCTGAAGATCATAACATTATTTATGATTTAAATTCTGCAAGAAGTTTAAGAACATAATTTAGGTGTTACTTAAGAACTAATTTGAAATTTCATATTATTTCATAATAATTATTTATTCGAAAATATCATCTATTTCTTTATTTTTATAAACCATTTAAAGAGTTTTATCCTCGAGTGAAGAGTCATTTTTTTAAAAAGAAATCTACTTATTATTTCCAGATAAATAATTAACATTTTTTCAGATTTTATACTTAAAAACAGTACTAAGAACGAAAACCATTTACTGGCTAGATAGAAATCGTGGATGCATGAACTATAAATGATCTCGATAAAGAATGGAAGCTTACCATTATAATGTTCACAATACTTAAAATTAATTCAAGATAATTGAAACTCTTAATAACATACATATTTAAGCTTGCGAAAAAAATTTACTTACGCGATTATATACATTGTTTTAAAGACAATTCCTGACTCCCTTTTAGGAATAATTTGTATTAAAAATGGCTTTCAATTTATTATATATCCACTTTACGGGCAATTTCGAGTAATTTAAAGCTACCCATTGCTCATTTGGGCTTTTTTAAAGTTTTTTTTTTTATGTTTCGTTGTTGGTTATTGTTTACTGAAAGCAGGATTGCAGGGGAAAGTCCAATGCAATTAATCTCCACGTATACGTTTTTCTCAGTTTTTCTGCCATTTTCGACAACTTTTGTTACTTTGTCCCTTTCTTTTATGGCTCTTTTAGGACTTTGTTTCGTTTCTTCCCTTTTTTTTCCCTTACGAACACACCCCTCAAGGGATGAAATTGGATACAGAGTCAGGAAAATAAGTTACTGAATAGGTTTTCCTTCTTTACACCATTTCTTTCTCGTTTCTTACTTCTCATTAAGTGCAAGGTGTTGGAAGTTTAAGACACGTGTTTATGTGTGTGTATTTATACTTTATTTCAGTTTATGATATCTTAACCCTTTGACGCAAATAATATACTAGTGTCCCTTTAATATATTTTTTCACGCTCTACTTACAAGTAGTATATTTTGTTAATTTTTAATTATAAAAAAAGTCTAATAGTTACTAAAAAAACTGTTACATCATCGAAATTATATTGGTACTGAAATATAAAATCCGAAAAAAATTAGTCAGAATATTTTTTTATTCACATTTAAATACTTATAAATAATAGATTTCGAAAATTACAGAATTTTCAATGATATATAATTGCAGGGTCATCGCGGGGTTAACTAAAATGCAAAAAGTGCTGACTAATGAAATTCAAAATTTTATTTAAAGAAATTAAAATTAGCAACTTTTATAGTATATTTTTTTCAGTTAACTATTGAAAGTAAATATAAAGAATGTTTTTGTTTTAAATATGAATAATTTGAAATGCAAGTCGTAGTTGTTGTTCAAATTAAATGATTAAGGAGATAATAAATAAGTAAAAATGAATTGATTTTCTACCATTTTTTACAGTTTTACTCACCTGGTGTATCCCTGTAAATGTTTAGATTGCCACCATGTGATTTGGAACTAGCCCTTTATTGTATTTTTTTAAATCTGCTTTCGAATAACTAATTATTTAATAATACGGTTTGCAAATAGAAAGAAAAAATGTATTCAAATAAAGTTTATGCTCCTTCTCCGTATCGTTTTAAAAGTCTTAGGTCGTGCATATCTCAAGGTATTTAAATCGTTAAACAGGGACAAAAAGCTTTGAAAGAGGAAGTGTTAAATGAATTAGAGAGCTTAGAAGAAGAGTGAGATAGCGTCCTCAACCTCAAGGGAGAGAGCAATAAAATAAAACGTTAAAAAAGAACGTAAAAAAGAAGAAGAGATAGCGTTTAGAGAAAACGAAAGACAGAGAGAGAGTTGAGAAAGAGGAGAGATTCAGGGAGATGGTAAGAGACCGAGAGAATGTTGAGACAGAGAAAATGTTGAAGAGAGAGTGTTGTTAATAGTAGAACGTTTAGAAAAAGAGTGATAACGCGTTCAAAAATAGATTAATAGAACGTTAATAGAGGGAATGAAAAAAATATTGAAGAAGATGGGCAGAAAGCATCTAGAGAAAGATATTTTTCTGAGAGATAGTATGAGTCAGAGAGAGCGTTGAGATAGAGAACATGTTGGAGAATCTTGAAAAAGTGTTGAGAAAGGGAGTGAGAAGACGTTAGGGAGAGGAAGGCAAAAAGCGTTGAGTAAGAGAAAGAGACAAAAATTGCCAAGAAGAAAGCAAGAGAGTCAGGAGAGAAAAAGAAATCTAGAGAGATAGCTTTCAGAGAAGGCGGGAGAGAGAGATAGAAAGGGAGATAGAAAAAGAGAGAAAAAGCGAGAAAATGTTATTAAAGAGATATGACATTTAAAGAAGAGAGTAATTTGAGAGGGAGAGAGAGAAAAAAAAGTCTAAGCTGAGTGATATGGCATTGTGAGAAAGGGTCTAGAGAGAGTGTTGAAAGAGAGAGAGTTGAGAGAGAGAGAGTTGAGAGAGAGAGAGTTGAGAGAGTCAGTATCAATCGAAAGAGAAGCCACCGACCACACTGTTGGCATGAAACAACTTCAGTAATAAACGGATAATGGGTTAGAATCTCTTTGCTGCTGGCCTAACCGTGTGGATTCTTCCTGGATTTCTTCAAATTCTATTCTTGCAAACACAGGTTGAAGTATTTGCGTTACATGTTGAAGAATGGTTGAAGAATGTTACGCATGGATCAAAGTTGCTTGATCCATGCGTAACATTGTCTTCTGGGTTGTGTTAAAATCTTCTGGGTTGTGTCAAGTATTGGTTGCCGTAAACTCAGAATTGGGTCGGCTGTTCAACCCCGATTATTAAATAAAACGTTAAGAGGGCGTAAAGCGAGATAGTTTTTTACTCGTAATATATCTTTTTCTATGCAAGTCAAATTCCTAATTTGGAAATTACCGGGTAACAATTATTGAGCTATAAAATGTTTAAAAAAAATTAATTAAAAATGCTACAGAGTTTCGAACGTTTTCAGAAATTTTTCAAATTTAACAATAGGTGTTCGGATTCTACCGACTGGACAGTGCAGTGGTTAGTGAGCTGAACATACATAAGAAAGGCCCTGGATTCGAATCTCGGACAAGGCATAGATATAATTCTATTCTCTGTACTATCTGTCCTTACTGCGGGGTCTCTAAAAGAGTGGCTAACAAATCTGCCCTACTAGTACCTGAATGACGAGTATCAAACGGGTGAGCATTGGAGAAAAAAGATATTCGGATTTAAGTTTAGGCATATTTGATATGCTTGCTATCATTAGCTGTGATGTAAAATTCTGTAAAATTCGCTGAAGTGCAGAGGCTTTCGATGATCTCTTGAATGGCACTTATTGAATTGAATATTTGCAACTCAAAACGAGGTGAAGTGATTATACTTAACCATGAGATTTAAATCTGATTTAATTTGATGCTTGTAAACGACGTCACGCATGTGCGTCGAACCAATTTAGCGTCTGAATCGACAAATGCCACGATTTATCTACGACGACGTCACTTGCAGGCATCTAATTCAGAAATTGTTTTAGGGTAATTGCATGTACTGTGTCTTTAATATTTTTCCATAACAGTAAGTCACAGGAGTTGAAATCAGGAGAGAAAGGTGGCTTTGATGATTGATTAAAGTTTATAAATACTGTATTTAAAGTTGAATAACAATGCGACTATGCAAGAGCATTTAGTCTCGAAGATTTAACAAAAGTTATATAATTAGGACACGCAGAAGTTATATAATTCCTTTAGACTTTCTCTTTGACAACAACGCTAAAGTTTATTTATTTGCGTTACTTATTATTATTTTTTTTGAAGCACTATGCAGATTATTTCTTATAAAATAGAAGTATGCACAGAGATAAACATTCGTAATATTACAGTACTGTATGGCAAAGACTCTCCCGTTAAGAAAGTTGTAATTCTGGTTCATGAAACCAAAATGTTCAGTATTTAATGAGTTAATTTGGTATTTTTTTTTCATTTTTTATTATTATATATTTTTTCTCTTTTCCAGAAATTCTGATTTCAAAATTATAATTCTTATTTTCACAGATTTAGCAAAAAATGCAAACTGAAAAGTTAATTTCACCGAATAAGTTGTCTTTATGCCAGGCTGCAAGTTCTGATGATAAAATTACCAAACTTTACATTGACTAAATTTTGTCACATATAGTTTAAAACTATATTTTACTGTCAATTTTACCAAAACCATTACCAAAGTGCTACATTAAAAATTACCGAGCTTTTTGGCGTTTCTATTGAGTCAGAAACGCGGTAAATTTTACCATATTCTGGTTGCTCTGATTACACAATTTTTTTCTGTGTGAAGATTATTCTTCATTAATTAAACTTAGCCAGGACTGCTGTCTCCTCGGATTACTGAAAAAGACAAAACTGAATTATCTGATTTTTTTTAATTTATGGTAGCTTTTGCTTCTTGCAATATTTTTCGACATAATCAGGTGCAACATTTTGTCTAATAAGCTAGTTATATCAGGGGGGAAGGTACAGAAATTTCAGCAATTATTCCTTTAGGCACTCTAGTAATACTCATCCTGTTGCTAGATGTTTAATTTATAAGTACAATAGTGATTCAAATTAGTAATAATAATAATAATATATCTAAATTCTTTATAGATATTATTGTATAGTATTTAAATTAAGTATTGAGAAGACGTGAATTTTAAATCAATACTTGTTTAGCTATTGGAATATGGACTTATTATATTTAAAACAATATTTCAATGTTTTCTAATGAAAAAAATCTAATTTAAAAATTTAAAAAATATACTAGTGTTTAAATATCTTGCTTAAAAATATTTTACACTGTTTAGAGCATTCTTATTTGTTCTTTATAGTCTATTTGTAAACAGTTTATGTTTTGTTTATGTTTAATGTTTTATTATCTTTACCGCGATTATACTAAATCCAATTATTATTAATATTATATTAAAACCAACTGAATTATGTTTTTTAAGCGGTATCGAAAGTCAGTGTTTTTACAAAAAGATTGCCCTAAGGTATAATTTTTCAGAAATAATCTTTCAATTTCAAATTGAATATAACTTTTTGTGATTTTTTTTTAGAATTGAGATTTTGAAATAAACGAGCGAAAACTCTTTCTCAAGCTGAGTAAACTATATTAATATTTTAAAGTGCTTATATAAACTTCTCAAATTTTATGCACTTCAAAAGGAAAGTTATATTTTTAGTGCAGATAGTTTCAATAATTTTTCTGGAAAATATTTATTCAAAATTGTTCAAGATTCAATTTAAATTCATTTGTTTGGAATAATGTAGCAATAGAAATCAAAAATATATATATTTTTATAACCCAGTCAAATTAGATTTTCGGTTTGAACTAATTGTCAGAAGACTGAAAGGGATTTGATTTTACTTTAGGCTTCTCATATAAGAATTATATGAGTTAGCGAAGATTTTCTGATGTGAGCTTTACGTTCAAAAAAACAAAAAAAAAGGCAAAATGCGAACTTGTTTTTTAATTTATAACATCTTAAATTAAAGTGTGGAATTTTTCATCGAATGATATCCTTAAGTATTAAAATCGGTATTTTTTTAGGTTTAATCACTTATTCGATTAATAATTCCACTAATAATTCGATTTTTTTCCGTTAATTTTCCACTCGGTGCATTTGAAAGAGAAATCAAACTACATTCAATAGGAATAATCCATAAGTTTGAAAAAAACCATAAAATTTATTTTGCTATTCTTTAAGATTTTAACTTATTTATTTTAGAGTTATGCCGGGGTAGAATGTTTGATAACGCGTTAAGCTCATGTCTAACAGGCAGTGAGTTCGATCCGCTTCGACCGAAGATTTCTAGTGTAGTAAATGGGTAATCTGACACGTTAAATCTGTAGGGTCAAAAAGTTCTCCATGTTCTCATAACAAATCAATACCTCTAAAGGTACGGAGTTGAAGATTGTTCTTTCCCTGGATCCGGTTAAAATTACCATCTGTCGATGAAGGATTGGATGTTTGAATGGGTCCACCCTATAAATGGACTGTGAAGTGTGTGTGTGGCTAAAGTCGTATTCTTGACAATAGATGGTGCCTCTGAAAATTAAGAAATGCACCATCTGTCTTAAATTTGCTTGGTTTCTCGAAGCAGGCTTGTTGGTTTACAAGTAACATTAGAAACAAGAATACAACAGCATTTCAGATTTATGCTCTGAAAAAGAAATTCTATTTTTTTAGTGGACGGCACT
Source organism: Parasteatoda tepidariorum (assembly GCF_043381705.1). Classification (NCBI taxonomy): domain Eukaryota; kingdom Metazoa; phylum Arthropoda; class Arachnida; order Araneae; family Theridiidae; genus Parasteatoda; species Parasteatoda tepidariorum. Next base: position 81,012,440 of record NC_092208.1, read on the forward strand.
GAACTTTCGTTCTTTGCTGTGGAAGATGTTGAAAGTGTTGTTCTTTAACGATACCTGTGGGCACATGTGAACTCTAGTCTCGGAGTTGAGTGACACTACCCACGCCACTGTGCCACAGATACCCGTTCATAGAGTGGGCCTCATTCGCACATCACAGGACAACAGAGAGAGAAACATCCATGCCCTGAATGGGATTCGCACCCGCAATCATTGGCGTCGTAGTCAGGCACTCTAACTGCTGGGTCACCTACCGGCTCTCTGAAAGGAATATTTAAAATATTTATGAAACCATTCTTATTAAATAAAGAAAATGATGTTACTTGAAAATTATGAAGGGAAGCAAGACGTTTTCGATGTCGAAAAAATGATTTTTTCAACCATATCGGCAAGCCATTTTTTCTTAATATTAAATGCATTTTAAAACTTTAAACTTTACATTTATGACAACTACATATTAATATCATTCAATAACAATAAAAAGGAATTTAAAATGTTCATAAATTTAATTTTTATAAATATTTGAAAATTTAATGTAAATATAATTTTTCTTTTAGCAGACATAACTTTCGGTACGCTCTTACAAAAAACAAATCATTGTAAAGTTATTAAAATTTTTATGCTTGTACATATACCTTATTTACATTTAATTAACTGTATAAAGTTTATTTTTTTCATTATAATTTTGTTATACAGTGGAAGCTTTTTAAAATTTGAACGAATTTTTGCATTTTTTTCCGAAATACTACATTTATTTTGCTTATATATAATATATTCAGTACATATTATGAAACAAACTATTTCACCTGATTTTTCAAACATATTTACATGAGTGTATAAATATAATATATTCAGTACATATTATGAAACAAACTATTTCACCTGATTTTTCAAACATATTTACATGAGTGTATGCCAACTTTTTGTTGATTTTTTATGTAGAAAATTTTTTGAGCGTACCGAAAGCTATGTCTGGTAAAAAAAAAATCATATATACATTAAATTTTCAAATATTTATAAAAATTAAATTTATAAACATTTTAAATTCCTTTTTATTGTTATTGAATGATATTAATATGTAGTTTTCATAAATGTAAAGTTTAAAGTTTTAAAATGTATTTAATATTAAGAAAAAATGGCTTGTCGATATGGTTGAAAAAATCATTTTTTCGACATCGAAAACGTGTTGCTTCCCTTGAATCAATCGAAACATCATCTATTAAGTAATTAAGTACCCTTAAAAGTTATACTATAAACTTATCAAAAGGTGTAGAAAATTTGAGCTGGATCTACTTATTGATTCTAAATTTTATCTGTAATAAAACTCTTTCTTTTTTTAAAAAAAAAATGAATGACGCAAGTAAAATTTCATTTTAGTTCTCTTACTTTTTACCTGAGTTACTTACTTTTGGCCTGAAGTTTCATGATTACAAAACAAAAACTCGCATTTAAATTTGCTCCATACTGATACTAAATTTTACGTGTAAAACTTTTTTTTAAAGAAAAAATAAAGGAAGAAAATTTATTTTTCATTTGCTTCTGAAACATACACTTATTCAAACAGAACTTTAATATAATATTTATCTTATGCGTTATTATTGCGCGTCAAACTTCGAATGATAATTTTAGTCACCTCGAATTACAATTATACATAAACAGGTGTAAATTATGAATTGAATCAATCGAATACATCAACTGAGTACTATTATACGATAAACTTTTTAAAAGTTTAAAAGAAGTATAAAGAATGTTTGATTGAGATCTAAATGCTCCTTATTGTGAAACAGACCCTATTTCAAATTAAAGAGCACTGAATTCCTCACCAAATGATATCCTTAAATATTTGATCAGAATTTCAATCGGCTTATTCGGAATTATTAGTCAAAAAAATGAGAAATTGTTCAGCTTTCGGTTTTCTATTTCTTTTTATTACTTTTGTTCTGTTTGTTACTTTTTCTTCTCTTAGTTTTTGTTCAGACACAGCTTTTAATTTCGCCACTTTGATCACATGCATAACTTAGTTTTAGTTTGTTAGCTTTTGCTTTGAATTTGGCGCAGTTGGAGGCTTGAAAACCTTGTTTTAAAAACTTTTTTTAACGGGCAAAAACTTTTTTTAACTAAAAAATACAATTTTAGAAGCCGTCTAATCGAATGAAAAGAAATTAAGTATAAACTTACATTTGACCACTTACCTTTGTGTGCATTAATCATTATATCAAATATAATAAATATCGGTGTTAAGAAAACTAGATGGCATTTTCGTAAGTTAAAAAGTGATAGCAGTTAATTTTTTCTCCTTGAAAAGTCATATCATTTAAAAATGGAATGCAAAGAAAAGAAGCATGTGCTAAATAATAATAAATAACTTTAATGAGTGAAGTCCTCTTTATAGATATACCATTGAAAAAGTAATTTACATTATGGAAGAATTATTATTTTTTTTTAATGACAGAAATAAACTTGGCATTTTGCATATAAACTTATATAATGTTATTTGCATTTAATGTGTAATTGTATACACGCTTAGTAATTGGATTATTCTGCAATTTCTTCTCAACCCTTGAGAAGTTATTAATAATTTCAAATTTCTTTTTGAAATAAATGTCCGTTAAAGAAGGAGGCACATGATCAATTTGACCATAATATGAAAGTTATTTCTATAATAACTTTTAAAGTAAGGTATTCATATTTTGGTTCGATCTTCGGGTCAAATAAAAATATCGTTTGAGCCATAAATTGGTAGTGATGCAAAATAAAGTCGGCTGTTTTAAATAGTAGTTTTATTTCTTGGGGGGAGTGTTTAAAGACGCATGATTGTGAATCGTTTAATAAGTTAACAAATCTATTATGATATTTTTGCGTTTAAAATGTTTTTTTATTTATAGTTCTTATGATGTGTTTTGAGAGGAAACAAAATTTCATTATTTTCTATTATAGTTCTCTCTTTACTGGTTAGCTGTTCTTTGAGACTTTATCATAACCAAGGACTTTATCATAACCAAAGATTTGAGACTTTATCATAACCTTTGAGACTTTGTCATAACCAAAAGAAGCATATAAGAGAAAGAAAAGGAAATTTTATTTGTTACAGGTAAACTAAGAAGGTTTTGCTATTACTACACGAAACCGATATACTACATAAAATGATAAAGATTATTAAAACAAACGGTGAGAAAACAAAAAACCATAGAGTGCATTATTTTCGGAAGAAGTGGAAAAATTTTCAGTGATGATAAGAATTAATAGCAAAAGTTCCTTAAAGCATACGGGAAGCTGAAGTTAAACAATAAGATAACTGATTTAGTTTCCCTTAAACAATAAAGGTAACTAACTTAGTTTCCCTTAAACAATAAAGGTAACTAACTTAGTTTCTTTTTAACCATCAAAGAAACTAAAGTTAAGCAATAAGGAAACTACTTTCCTTTAAACCGTAAGGGAAACTAAAGTTAAACCATAAAAAAACTTAGTTTCCTGATCGTATTCATAAGACCAAGCAAAAGGGAAACCATATTCTTCGTTTTAGATTAATTGGGTGGCAGTTTTTTAATTATTTATATTTTTATTTAATTATTTTCTTCTTTTAGTGTTGAGTTTGTCTATTAAAAGAATATTCGATACTTAATGGGAACGGGATACCCGGTTTGTAGGACGTTGGGCTCGTATTCGTAAGAACGCGAGTTCGAATCCCGCCGACCGAGGAATACCCATGTATTAAATGGAGACTTGTGCACGTTAAATCAGTTAGGGTCACAAAGTCCTCCAATTTCTCTTAATAAATTAATGCCTCTGGAGATACTGAATCGGAGATGGATCATTTTCTGGTTCAGGTCAAAATTACGATTTTAATGAACGAATAGAGCATGATTGTGTCATCACTGCAAAACGGGTTGTCTAGTGTATGTGGCTGAAATCGTATTCTTGGCAATAGAATTAACGCACTCTCTGTCTCAAAAATTCACTTGACTTGAAGCAGGTTTGCTGGTATTAGCAAGCGGCATGAGTGTCAGCAACAGCAATTTGAAACTTTGATTTGCAATAAAAGAGAAAGAAAAAAAAATTCGTGCCATTAGATTAACAATTTCAATTATTTTGTCATCAGGCATAACGTTTCAGTAGAAGTTTAAATACTCTAACGTGCCAGAAAGTTCTAAGAATTTTAATTGATTACAAATAGTATTGGAATATAAATTATTCATATAACGGGGAGAAAATGATTTAAACTTATATTGTAATCCAAACGAAAGTTCAAATCAAAATTTAGGGCTCTCAATCTGAAAGGAGTTGGAATTTATATTTACGATTAATTCCTTTCTGCGATAGTAATAGAATATATTTATTTGTCGTTCATGGAAAACAATTCAAACGCGCTTTATCATCCAAAGCATAACTTAAGTTAAAATTTGATTATTTATTCGAGTGTTGAATTGATGATAAACTTTTGTCCTAATATCCTGTTAAGCTCTGTTTCTAGTGCTCTAAAAACGAATGGAATTTGCATTGTCATCTGACGCAGTAATCCAATTAATGCGAGTGCTTTAGAGGGTTGAAAAATTTCCTGAAATTTGATTACAACATTCCATCGTTAATAAACAACAAAAACTAGTGAAAATATAAACTCAGAACGTAAAAATAAAGCATATAGTTCTTCAAAGCCCTTAAGCAGTTTCAGAAAAGCATGGAAAAAATATATGGTGTATTAATTTTCTCATAAATATAACGTGTCAAAATTACTGTGCACAAAATTAATTAACTCTAATACCATCACTTGTTTCTACTTAACTTCGCAAGATTGAGTTTGCTTATTAACCACTCCAATGTTTCAGCTATTTATTAAACAGCATGTTCATCAAGAAGTTTCCTCGAAGTAATATACCCTGAAATCAATCCTCTGAGATATGTGTTCAACAGATCAATATCTTCTTAACTAAAATCTGAACAAAGGGGGTGACAACCTTCGTGTTCCTCTTAATTAACGAAAATATGAAATCAGAAAACATCTTTCATAATTTCCTATCTATTATTTATCCACATAGAAAACACCTCCCGCCGTGAATTTATTTTTAGTTTCCATTAAAATCTTTGCTGTACGTTTCACGCGTTCTGGTTGGAGATGCTGGTATGCTGCTTCTACTAAGAAAAATCAACAATTCCTTTGGTCTATCTTTCCCTCCCCCATCCCCGACTCAAATTCTAAAGATGCTTTCGATCAAGCTACGGGATCGATATGGCTCTAAGGTACTAGCTAAAGCAAAGCCACAGAAGAGTATTTTATTTCCAACTCTTTGCACCTTTTGGCTGATTTTATTTTTCCATTTACCTTTCTGATTCTTAATCAAAACTTTTGGTTTTTTAATTTTTTTTAAAAAAAAGAAGTTTTGATCATAAATCAAATTTAATGAATTTAAAGTACTGATTTTCATATACAAACTTTATTAATAAGTTTTTAATTTAAAATCATCAATTATTATTTTGAGTTCGTTTTCCTTCTGATTCTTAATCAAATCTTATGGTTTTTCATTGAAAAAAAAGAAGTTTTGGATTTAAAACAAATTAAATGGGCTTAAAGAAATGATTCTTATACACAAACGTAAGTAATAAGTTATTAATTTGAGATTATCAGTCATTAATTTTCGCTGGTTTCCTTTCTGATTCTTAATCAAAGCTTATGGTTTGTCATTTTAAAAAAAAGATGTTTGGGATACAAATCAAATTAAAAGGACTTAAAGTACAAAATTTCAAACGCAAACTTTATCAACTGATTATTAATTTGAAATCAGTGGTAATTTGCGCACGTTTAGTTCATTAATTATAAACCTAAATTCAGCAAAGAAGTAAAACCTTTGCAATGTTTCGCTGATTTTATTTTTTCACTTACCTTTTTAATTCTTCAAAACTTTTGGTTTATCTTCAGATACTGATTCTCATACACAAACTTTATTAATAAGTCATTAATTTGAAATCATCAGTTATTAATTTGCTTTCTTTTTCTTTCTGATTCATAAACAAAACTTACGGTTCATCATTTAAAAGTAGATTTTTTAGATATAAATCAAATTAAAAGAACTTTACTTATTTTCATTCCCAAATTGTATTAAAAGGATATTAATTTAAAACCCTCAATTTTTTAGCATTCGTTACCTTTCTGATTCTCTTCTTACTTAATCAAAACTTATGGTTCATCATTTTAAAAAAAGAAGCTTAAAATAGAAAACAAATTAACTATAATTAAAGTAGTGATTTTTATTAATAAGTCATTAATTTTAAATCATCAGTTATTAATTTGATTAGTTATTAATTACCGCTCGTAGAGAGATCAATAGTTATAAACCTAAATTCATCAATGAAATAAACTCTTATCGCTTTAATGCTTTTATTTTCCCATACAACTTTATGGATCTTAAAAAAGTTTTTAGTTTATAAATAAGTTTAGCAAAAATATGACACAAATCAAGTAAACTAAACTGAAAGACTTCTGTTCAGCAACTGCATTAATGAGTTTCTAATTTGAGCTTATCAGTTATTAATTTAAGTTAGTTATAAATCTGACATTATTTTTTATTACTTTGAGAGTATTAGATATTATTTTAAGTAAGTTATTGATAGGAATTTATAACTTATTAAATTGGTATGTATAAACCAGAATCAAAAAAAGAGGAAATACTTTTTATACAATATTCAAAAATCCATTATTATTTTCCAAATTTCCACATTTTCCTAAAAGCAAAAAATTTATTATATTAAAACACATTATTAAAATTTGATCTCACAAAATATTAATATTAATATTTTTATGACAAAACAGCACATTGAGATGGGATAGATCAGCTTCTCTCAAATGTAATGCATTACACAAAATAAAAAAGAAGCAGAGTATCTGGATAACTTTTAATCTAACAATCTGATCAGTGCCTGAAAAAAAAAACGAAAAACCTAAAAGGCTTTTGATTTGTTGATAGAATTTTCATGTACCATGTTGTTTAATGCTTCAGTTGCTAATCAATGAATGCTTGAATATTCTAAAAATTAAAGAAAAATAAGACACAATTTTTTTAATAATTGCATAAACGAACTTTCTCTGGTTGAAAATGTATGTTTTTTGACCGATTTAGATTTTTAGTTATTTTAATATGAATGGTAGAATCTGGAAAATATGCTCAGAAAAGTTTAAGCAGAAAAACAGTCCAAAGTTTGGTGTTTTTATTATAAATTATATGCGTTTCGTGAATTTTAATCCGATTATACAGATTTTATTTTAAGTTGAAAAATAAAACACAAAACGAACTTTCTCTGAATAAACATGAATTTTTTTGACCGATTAAATGAAAATTTTTGATTTTTATTATAATATTAATGATAGGATCTAGAAAATATGCTCAGAAAAGTATAGGCAGAAAAACAGTAGAAATTTCGATGCTTTTATTATAAATTGTTCATTTAATCTATTTGTAAAACTGTTTACTAACATTGAATTGTTTCGATATTAAACAATCTTCCTGTTTAGTATTACGATTTAGTACTAACTAGTTAAGAGAAACTACTTTTTTTCGTTTGAAAATTAAAGGTATAAAATAAAAAAAAATCTAACATATAAAAACCATTTCTTATTCAGTAAATAACTTTGTAAAATTTTACTTCAGAAAAAAATTATCTTAATTTAAATAATATGCCTGAAGTAATATTACAAACTTTCGCTTAATATACAAAGAATGTCATTTTAATTTGCGTTAATGTTACTTTCTCGTCTAAAAAGTTTAATTGTGTTTTTTTTCATTTTTTTTAAATACAAAATATTAAAATAAAATGTTTTATGCAGTTATAAACAGTGGTTATAGTTTAATAAAAGTTATTTTTAAAAATATAGTTCTTTAAAATCTTGTTTGAACTTTTACTTAATTTTTAAAAAAAAATACAAGATTACTGAGTAGCTTAGTTGAATGTAATTAATAAACTTAATAGCAATTTTAACTTTATAATATTTCTTAACATTGCTCCTTAAGCAAATGTTAAAAAACTAGTTTGCTTTTTTTAACTAGTTTGGTTTATTTAAACTAGTTTGGTTTATTTAAGCAAAAACATATATATACAGAAAACAAAATATCTAAAAGTGTAACTTTGATTTCCTATTTTATTAACGAAATGTCTCGACGATAAGTATTATCGAAATGTTAAGTTCCAGCAACTTATTTTTTGATTATAGCCTAGCAACTAAAAATGATGGCTTTTAAAATTACTTAGTTAAGAATAGTATACATGTAAATATATAGTATAAAGGCGTCAATTTGTCAATCAAGGAAAACTTAAAAAAATAAATGACAGGATATGAAAGGAAGGTACGATTAAATATGAAAATAGAAGTCACATCTAAGGCTATATCACGTACATATATTTTGCTGATGATTTCGCGTGCACTGGAATGAAATTTACCACGCATAATTTTGTCTGTTGAAATTTTATATCATACTTCCTCAACTGCGTGAAACTATTAGCTAAAACTAATGATGGAATTTCGTGAAAAAATTAAAGGCCATTCAAATGATTTTTCTTGTATTTCTATTGAAATTTTCGAAGACATTTATATAAAATATTAAAAAAGGCAAACTCTAATTATCGGTTTGTCACATTAAAACTTTTCTAACATTTGAATGGTCGATAGGAGCATATTTCTGTCTTTTTATTTTGAAATTGCTACAAAGAAAAAAAAGGAGCTATATTGTACATGTTAAATATCTTGCTTGGCTTGCTTCAGAGACACTGATAGCATAGCTGCACATGTGTGTCCGTAATTTGATATCACGTGATAAAGCCTGACCATACAACTCCGGAAAGAGATAAACCCAATTTATTTCTCGCTTCGAAACAATACATCATCAGAAACGAAATACATTTCTTAACTGCATCAATAAAAACAAAGTTGAAATTCCAATACCTTGTGATATAACACGCTCATAAGACACAGTTTTGCCTCTGATTATGTAGATATATATTGCGTGAAACATCCAATACCATCCATCAGAAAATAAGATAACTTAGTTTCTTCTTTCGGCAATCCGAACAGACAACAGTCCAACTAAGTTTGGATTAGTGGGTAATAAATTGCTCACTGAGAAAAAAAATATGGTCAATTCTACCACAATATGGACAAATAAATCACCTTTCTATTGTATGGGAATATTAAAAATCGCTGTAATTTGTGCCAAAGTGCTTTGCTAATGATTTTTTGTTAAATTAACAATAAAATATGTTTTATTTACCATGTTCTTTAGTAGTAAATCTAGTAAATGCGCTAAATGGGGAAGTAAATGAGGTAATGCTACCAGAATATGGCAAAAATGTCCGTAATTGTGACCCTGTGGAACACCAAAAAACTCAAAAATTTTTACCGAAGTACTAAGGTAATGGTTTCGGTAAAATTAACAACAAAATATTGTTTTTTATTATATTTAGCATATTTAGCATTTGAAACCTATTGCCTTTTTTCTCCTATGTAGATATGTTAAATACGTATATATGAGTTGTCCATCCATTGCTCAATTTTGATGTATTATATTTTGTTAAGTTGAATGAATGCTCAAGGCATTTTTTTCATAAGGTTTTGCTTGGTCTCCGCATTCTTATATGTTAGTTTTTCGTAATCTTAATAGAGGGCAGCATGATCTCTTCCACGTCACAAAACTATGACATATTTGTTATGTTTAGTAGTTGTTCCAGATTCGTAAATGAAAGTAGGGAGTTATTAGGCAATTTTCTTAGTTTTTGTAAGATACAAAGTGAATTAATTTCAGTCGTTCTTCTCATATATTAAGTAAACGTTAATTAAGGAGAATGTATAGAATAATGTGCCCATTAAAGAAAGATCAATACGGTATATAATTACAAGACTTAATGATTATTGAATTTTTTATTTCTTACTTAAATATGTTTCAAAAAAATAACACCCAAACAAAACTTTATTGATTATTAATATATTATACCATCATTATACTTATTTGTAGACACATATTTTTTTATCTTGAAGGACAATAAAGTAGATCGTTTGAATTCTAAATTGAGGGCATTGATTAAAAGTATTAAAAAATACATTGCATTAGAAAATAAAAAGAAGATAGACTGTTTTAATTTTTTTCTTTAATTTGGTGCTAGTAGTTATTCATATGCTTGTAAATATAATTATCTAAAAAGAAACAATTTATGAAAAATATTAGCAGAAAAAATTAAATATTGAATGAAAAAAATCTATATAATATAAGGTTGTCTGGATAGTAATTTCATTTTTTTTCCAACAGAGGACTTCATTCTGTATTTTCACAGTCAATTTCACATTTAAGCCACATAACTATTGCATATTTTAGCTGCAGATACAGCAGGGCTGGATTGGATTTTAGTAGCGTGTTTGGTTGGTGCCATTTCAAATATTTTTTTTAACGGCAGGAACTTATCTGATCGTTCTTTGTCATGGATGTTGTCGGAAGTGTTGCTCATTTTGCGTCGACTGGTGAGCTCCTTGTGACCGTGAGCAACATTACCCGCGCCATACTACCACAGATACTTGTTCATACTCAAGTCAAAATTCTTGATGGTCCCATCAAAAGTTTGATGGTTTAGGTTGGTTTCAGTGAGATTCAAGATGGTCCAACATCATTTGATGGTCATCATCATCCAACATTTTCCATTACGTGTTCATGCATTTTGATATGCCAACAAACTTCCATCGTTACATGATGAAAAATGCTACATTAATACTATGATGCTTAACTATCAGGAGAAGTTTGACTTTCATGGACCACCAATCCATGATGATCTGCAATAGTTCATGATTCTATATATTTCCATTAGATTTAATGGGAATTCTTGTTGGTTCTCAGGAATATACCATCAAAACAATTTTGATTTTTTTGTTTTACCATCATAAATCACTTCGAATTCTTACATTAGAATGAGGGTTGTTCATGATCATTCCAACATTGGATTTCTAAGATAGTATGATGGAAATTCGTGATGGTTTAACATGAATAAACCATTAAAACAAGTTGTTATTCTTATGTTGGACCATCATAAATCAGTCCGAATTCCTACATTGGGATGATGGTTGCTCAAGATCGTTCCAACATTTGATTTCTAAGATAGTATGATGGAAGTTCGTGATGGTTTAACATGAATAAACCATTAAAGCAAGTTGCTATTCTTATGTTGGACCATCATAAATCAGTCCGAATTCCTACATTGGGATGATGGTTGCTCAAGATCGTTCCAACATTTGATTTCTAAGATAGTATGATGGATGTTCGTGATGGTTCAACATGAATAAACCATTAAAACAAGTTGCTATTCTTATGTTGAACTATCATAAATCAGTCCGAATTCCTACATTAGGCAGATAGTTGCTTATGTTGGTTAACATAAAAAATATATAGTGGTCTGTGACGTAATTATTGATGGTTAGCATCAAGATTATGTTGGTAAATCAATAAAAAAACCATCCAAAATTTTGACTTTGGTAGGTTTGTCCACATTTGCACATCACACACAACAGTGAGCAAGACACAGCAAGACCCTGAGAGGGATTCGAACCCGCAGCCATTTGAAATATGGAAAGTTAAAACAGTAATTTCGGCATTTTTTAATTTTACTTTTGAAAATCTTGCTTAAACAAGAAAATAAGCATTAGATAGATATGAAGAAGACTCGTAAGCAGACCAGTGCTGATATTGGTTTGCAAAATTTCGATCTGGCAATTAATATGCACGAAGATGCACCACGCCAGTTGGAGGTCATGAAACATAGTAAAGGCATTAATTGATGCAAACCTATGACTAGTGAGGTCGTTAAGAGAATAAATTTATTGAATTCTACCGTTCATGATCATTTGAAAAGCCTACGGTTTAAGCTGAAAGCTTGACATATGGATTCCTCATGTTCTTACGGAAAGAAATTCGTGTAGTTGTGTAGACATCAGGGAATTGCTTCTTAAGCATCTAGAAAATTATCCATCGCCAAGGATTAAAAATGAGTTGTCTAAAACAATGCTTTTGTCAGTACAAAGATCTTTAGACGGTAAGTCTTTATTTCAGGCAAGGAAGGCGTGTGGAATTAAACTATACTGTTAGAAATGCCATTTTAAAATTATGGTAAAATAACTGGCAGTAATCTGCCCATCCGATTAATCGTATTATTTTTTACCTTTATGGTTCAAAACCCGTTAACAACTAGTTTAATTATAAAACCATTAATACAAAATTATACTGTTTTTTAACCATTTACAACCACGTGCTTTTAAAGAAATTTAACTGAACTTAGAAACTAGGTTTTTGTTGGGGAATGGCATCGGAGAGTTCAGGAAACAAATTGAGGAGCGCAGCACACTGGAAACTCCTTATAAGTTGAAGGAAAAGGAGGAAATGTTGTGGTGTCAATGCTGAGACTCGAACCCCCGTTCTGTCTGTCATGAGACTGGCAAATTATCCCTTTCGGCCAAACTATGCACGCAGTTGAAAGAAACTAAGCAGTTTTATTAGGAAGGGTTAGTTTTTGCAATGAAATTCTGGTTGTTTAACTGTCTTAAGTGAAAGCAGTTAATAAACGGTCTTTCTCACAGTTAACAATTTGATTACTATCTTACATATATGGCAGTACTTTTACTTTCGTTACTTGTACCGACGGTGCAAGTAAAAAGTACGTAATTTTACTTGTACTTCGTTACTTTTTAACTTTAGTACTTTTACTTGTACTTTCGTTACTTTTTTAGGGAAAAAGTACAAGTATTTGTAACGGAAATATCGAATGAAATCGTTAATTTTTACTAAAACTCGGTAAGCTTTCTAAAAAAAAAAAGAAATTAAATTTAAAAATAAATGCTTATGTTTTTTTAATTTATAAAATTAATGTGCAATATATCTGCATTCACAGCTAGCTTCGTGTTTAAATACCTTCAATTTCTTTTTCGTGCAAATCCATAAAAAGTTTGATACTAAAATTATATTTGATTTTAAAATTATATTATACGATAATATTATAAAATTATATTATAATATTCTTCCGAATTTAAAAATAAATTAATATCCATAAGTTTCAAAATTAAAAATAAATAAATAACAACAATTTTGCAAAAACATTAAAGAACATAAGAATTATTCAATAAAATTTTAGGTTACTTTGAATTTTCGATTTCCTAGAAATGTACTTTTAAATCGTTACTTTTTTGTTTAGTACTTGTACTTTTACTTGTACTTTTTACTCGTTACTTTTTAAAATAAGAACTTTTTACTTTTTACTCGTTACTTTTTTTAAAAATACTTGTACTTTTACTCGTTACTTATTAAAAGTAACGTTGCCATATATGCTATATTATATATTGTTATTTGGCTGCTATCTTTGAATATGACAAAATAACATTTAAATAAATTGTTAGTTAGCCATTTTTTCCTTGAAATTTTTTTACAGCGTACTACGCAAAAGAGGTCGGAATATATTTGACCACGATAAATAATTCAATAGAATATTTATTCACTATTAGAAAAAATAATAATAATGAATAAATAAATATAAATAAAGTTATTTTCCGAACAATCTATTGTACATATTTGTATAAAAAGTTAGCCTCTATTCTTTTTTTAAGTATGAAACTTTAGAACTAAGTATGAACTAAATATGATATTAAGTATGAAACTTAGAAACTTTAGTTCGTAACAACAGAAAAGAAAATACATATTTGTATTGCGCTTACTTTATTTTTCTCTGCGAAGTTCTATTTATTAATACTCAAAATAGTTAAAATGGACGTTAATAAAAAAATTTGAAGAAAATCATTTATTGTTCTATGTAAAATTTTGAAATATTGAAAAATTCACACTTTACTAATTAGTATGCTAAATACCGTTTTCAAATCGAAACTCTTGTTAGCGATTTATTGGAGTTTCAATTTGTAAACTTGGACAAATATGCAGCTTTCGTTGGCAAGATTTCTTTTTTTCTCATAATAAAATAATTTAAAATTTTCGTAGCTTCAAATACTTCTTTGAGCATACTGCTTTGCTTAATTACTATACATTTTTTTACATACTCTTAGATTTGTCTTATTGAATTTTAAGTGTATTTTACTGGCCCAGTACTGTGATTTAGCTTCTAATTTTTGAAACAAACATAACTAAATTGTTAGATAAATATCCCCAAGAATCAGCGAGATATTTCTTGTTTAAAAAGCTTCGTCAAAAATATGCAGGCGGAAATAAAAGTCAACATGTTCAAACGCGCAAAAACAGGCACGCATTCTCAAGACTTTGCAGTCGTGAATGAGAAGAAACAAAAGTTATTTAAAATTTAAAACGTAAAGCTACCAGTGAAAAAGGGAAAGAAAGATGAGGAGAAAACTAGATAAACCGCAGCAGCCTATAGTGTGACAGAAATAAAAATGAAAATATAGAACAAGAAAAACCATTATTGTCGAAAGAAATGTCTTCGGGTGAAATGCATTTCCATACGCTAGAGGTTGTGAAGAACTAATGCCGTTATCATTCATATGAATGAAACATGATTTCGAGGCAAAATTTAACATTAACATATATTTAATATCATAACCAGTAATCGACTAATAATTGTATTACAGGGTATCTATTATGGATGCCTCAATCCTTTAGCACGGCTTTACATTTTCTTTAAATGCTCTCATACAGAATAGTTAATCAGTTATATGTTAACTGCAGCGCACTTCTTTTTTTCTTGATTTATAATTCTGAATGACGGATCTGCTATCGCTACTATGTTTTTGACGCTATAAAGTTGTTCACTTTTTAATTGGGCGAACCTTAGGTATTCGAAAAATTCGAAACAGTTAATTTCGAAACAGCTTATTGCGAAACTCACTTAATTCCTATAACATAGTTCGCCTAAGAGCTTTTGTAATCAAACATTTATCTGTTTTAAGATACTGTAAACCGGGGCGAGTCTACCCATTTTAGTTTTATTTAATTTTCACTATTTTAAATTGCAAATAAAAAAGTTTTTACCGACGGAGGACTTAGTTCAGACTCTAAGGAAGATGGCGCTGTAGTAGTTTGATCCGTTTTTATTTATTTGGTGTCTTTTTAACCGACCTGTTCAAACGTCTTTTGAGAGATTTATATTGAAAATCAGCAAACTTTTAGTTGGTGCTCCGTAAGTATATTATTATTATTACTATTTTCACTTTGGTTAAGTGATAAACTTATCTAAGACTAAGATTACATTAATTTTATATGAAAAAAAACAAAAAGAATGTAAGTTTTGCTGTTGTAAACAAAAAGCCAGAATTCGCGGGGCGAGTCTACCCATTCGTATTTAGTTTTAATAAAGCATAATAATATAATTTAGAACTTTGTTTACATTAAAATTAAGTCATTTTAAATGAATTTGAGTATATTATTTTAATTCTGCATTGATAAATTTATCATTAATAAGAAAATTTATAGGTTAAATATAAATGTAAATATAAAATATGTTTATTTTACCTATTTTTTCAATTTTTATATTACAAAATTAACTTTTTTTATTTAATGCAAGTTAAATAAATTATTATTTATAAATTATTATTACCTCCCAAAAGAATGGGAAAAGGATTTTTCATGATTCCCAATGTTTGAATTTCGATTTTGTTAATAATCTTTAATTATTATTATTTATTAATTATTTAATTGTAAATTTATATTAATTTTAATTTATTTTTATCAACAATAATCAGAAAAAAATGTTATTTTATAATGTTAATGATTATAAAAACAAAACTGTGATCAAAATGTGATAATCGATCAAATACTCAATTTGTGTTATTTTATGAATAAAAAAATGGAATATATAATAAAGTTATGAATTTTACTTCATAAATATCCTATATAGTAACTAAAATAACAATTTAATAGTAAAATTTGATTATTTACAATGTTAACATTCATTTTAGTAGAATGGGTAGACTCGCCCCATACGAGAGATTTGTCAGCAGTTCTATAAAAATATACAGTAACAGCGTAACTGTTAATATTTTCTAAAATCGATTTCACAGCTTTAAAGAGGGATAAATAGCGATTCCGAAACACCTATTAAAAGCCTTTTTTCTTTAATATTTACAAAAGTTTGACCACTTGAAAGTTGACAAACTGAAAAAATGGGTAGACTCGCCCCGGTTTACGGTATCTCTTTACTTTTGTTTTGTATAGTAAAAATATTTAAAACATTTTATAAAAATTTTATGCCGAATGCTACACGAAATGCTTCAAAAGTGCAAATGCCTCGAAAAAAAAACATATCATCGCAGAGATAAAAGCAGTAACAGAATTCAAAGTATGCATTGCATTATTTCCTGAATGTTGTAGAATAGTGTTATAAAACATTCTTTTTAAATAAAAAACGAAATTTTTTAATGTATCTAATATAAAATAATGAAATAAAAATTGAGAGATATACTTATGGTATAAAAGAAGCATAGGAAGTTAAAGTTTAATTAAGTCTATTTAAAATGGTAAATTTTAACTGCTGGAAAAAAAAACGTTAAAGTAATTCTGAAGTTAATCAAATATTAAATGAACAAAAACATATTTTTTTACCTCCTACACACAAATACATTTTTAACACTCAGAAAATAAATGATATACTTAAAAATAATAAATACAATATTCTTTTAATCTAAAAATATCCCTGGTTAAGATTAAACAAATTATAAATCGATCATTCATCTGGTTAGGAAATGAAATAATTATAGCTTTTATAATTAAAAGCAGTTTATAATAAATTCCTTACATAAACCAGTAAATTTCCAATAGTATATGGTAATTTTTTTTCTTTTTAATGCAATACTTCTTCCTATTACTATCCGATCCCCTATAGCGTTTGCAGATTTCACTGACATTTTAATTTCCAGTGATTAATGCCTCCAGTTCATTTTTTAATGCACTTCCTGTTACTGTCAAAATTTATTCTTCTCAATTCCATTACCAAAGCTTAGTTACCCTCTCTTTTAGAAGTATGCAAACTCAGAATAATATTTCCGCTGATTGGTAGAACTTTGAAAGAGGAATATTTCCTTAAACTTTGGCGAATTCATCACACATTGGAGATAATAGAATATATTTCGAGAAAAATAATAATTGGCGCAATTAAAATACATTGTTATTTCAAATTGTGTTTACTACAAAATTTAAAACCCAGTTCTCTTTATTTTTACCAGCATGTTTTTTTGAAAACTCTTATCATGTTATCCATCTTTTTCACTCTTTAATGCAGAAATTTGATTAATTATATTTTTGATATTTTTTAAAATTATTTTATATTAATTTCAGTCAAAATAATTAAAAAATATTGAATTTCAAGTTTTAATTTATGGCTATAAAATATATCGTCAAGCTCATACGTTTTTTTTAAATTTTTTTTTTTTTAGTTTCATTAAAGATAAAACTAAAAATAGAAAAATAAAAAAAACATAATAAAATCTTTTGCACTCAATTCGCTTCCGAACAACATTTTTTCACTTTTACCCTTATTTGCAGTTATTTAAATTTAAGTGAAATGGTTATTCATTAATAAAATTTGCAAAATTAATTATTGATAAATTTTTGATAATAAATGAAGTTATTTTCAAACTACTTTTTTTTGGATTTTATATTTTAGTACAAATATAATTTTGATAAACTTACAAATTTTTCATTAACCATTAGACTATTTTTTATAATTGAAAAACACCAAAATATTTCTTTACTTACAATTGGAATATTTGCCTATAATTACCTATAAATATATATTAAAATATATGGTTATAAAACATAGTATGAAACACCAGCATCTTTTTTGCTTTAAAAATATTATCTTCCAAGCACGGCTCACTTAAAAACAATAAATTTTTCTAATTTGCACTTATCTAAATCAGTTATTCATCAAAAACTTTCTAACCGAAACTGTTATTCATCAAAAAACTTCTTTAATTTGCAAAATGAATTATTAAATATCAATAAAAAAAGAATTTTCAAACTACATTTTTTTTATTTCTTATATTTTGGTACAAACATAATTCTGATAATCTTACAAATTTTTTAGTAACTTTTAGATTGTTTTTTATAATTAAATACCAATATTTATATATATATATATATCATAGAATTATCAGAAATCATAGAATGCGTGTTAAAATTATATGTTTATTGTACAGCTCATTTACTTACTTAAAGGACTTATTGTTCTACTTATTGTGGCTTATAATCCAGAAGATTTGATTGTTTTATTCTCAAACAATAAAATTTGCATTTCGCCAATTGAATCCAAATTGTTCTCTTGAAAATGCGGCTCCTGAAAAATTTAAAATTAAACATTAGGTTTTTATTTTAATGTAATTCAGTTATTTTGGTCCAATTTGCAAACATTATGAATGGTATGGTGAATATTTAAAACCAACATTTTGTTACAGTTACACTATTTTACAAGTTACGTTATGAGTTATACAAAAAGGAAAGTAAAAATATAACTTAACTTAAAAATATATAAACAATTATAATATATATAATTATATATATTTAATGATATATAATATATATAATGTATA
The DNA here is from genome assembly GCF_043381705.1 of Parasteatoda tepidariorum. Lineage (NCBI taxonomy): Eukaryota > Metazoa > Arthropoda > Arachnida > Araneae > Theridiidae > Parasteatoda > Parasteatoda tepidariorum. The sequence continues at coordinate 81,030,990 of NC_092208.1, forward strand.
TATATAT